>NC_045426.1:154708312-155010812 GCF_902635505.1 Sarcophilus harrisii | reverse complement strand
CCAACACCACCCTATACCACCATGGACTTTAGAAATGCATCCCAAGGCACTGTGGGCCTTGCCATATGCCCTGGTCTAGGAACCCATGAACCCCTGGTTCTCCCCATCAGTCTTACAGCTAAATTCTTTCATAATTTCTGAAGTCTGGATGACTTGCTTGTGCAGGGTCACACAGTCTCAGAACTGGATTTGAGCTCAGGAAGATGAATTTTCCGGAGTCAGACTTTTTCCTGACTGTACTCTATCTGCTGGGCTCCCTAATACCTATTATATATACTTTGAGGAATTTCTTTTTCATTTAAAATATTTTGACATGTTTTATAGAGTGCTTTTTTCTTTATATTCATATGCCCACAAACTATGAATCCAGTTTCTCAACTGGCATTCAAAACTTTCTGTAATCTGATCCTAATCTACCTATTAAAAATTTATTTTCAGCTTCTCCTCAATACAAATCCCTCTATGTGTATAGGAAGGTCTTTTCACTATATCTTCAAACCATCAAGTTCTAGTCTATTCCAGGGCTTTGTTCCTGTCAATAACTCTTCAGTTCTTTCTTTTTCATCTTCATCCCTAGACTGCCCTTCCTCTTATTCAAATCCTAATTAACCTTCTTGATGCAGATCGCATCCCATTTCTTATGTTCCCAACCTGATCACTCTTTGAACTGATTTTGGTAGGGATTATGCTTCTTATGCTTCTGTGGGGGAAACAGTGATTTCTTTTTGTTGGTAAGAATGAAGACTAAGTAGCCACTAATTCCACTATCCTCTGCAGTCTTGCTCAGTAAAATTCCAGAGCTGACCCATGACATTGGTCAGCAACCAGAGGCATGACAATAGTTGAAAGAAATCTCAAAGAGAATGTTCTTAGCATAACCTCAAACACCAGATTAAGTGTAAGAAGTGATTAAGGCAGAAAAAAAGCAATTTTTAAAAACAGCCTAATGACCTGGGCTGGCTTTTTGAAAACTGAATAGATGTGCCTGTGGGAGGTATGGCTATGGGGGAGAGCTTGTGTGGGTATTGCATAGAACTTCAAGAGAAAAGCCCAACCAAGAGAATTGAAGATATAGATCAGAAAGTGCATTTTCTCCAACCAGTGAGAAGCTGGAATGGGGGAAATGGAAAATGGCCCCAGGTCCTAGGAGCTAGAATTCTAAATCACTTATTCTTCATGTTAGAATCCATTTTCCTCTTGAAAATTAAAACAACTCTGAGGTACCACCTCAGACTCATCTGATTTGTTAAGATGACAGGAAAACATAATGATAAATGATGGAGATAATATGGGAAAACTGGGACACTAATGCCTTGTTGATAGAGTTGTGAACTAATCTAACCATTCTGCAGAGCAATTTGAAACTATGCCCAAGGCCTATAAACCTGCACATACCCTTTGATCCAGGAGTGTCTCTACTGGGTCTGTATCCAAAGAGATCATAAAAGAAGGGAAAGGATCCACATGTGTAAACATGTTTGTAGCAGCTCTTTTTGTGGTAGCATGGAATTAGAAACTGAGTGAATGCCCCTTAACTGGGGAATAGTCATGGGGAATAAGTTATGATACGTGAATGTAATGGAATATTGTTGTTCTGTAAGAAATGATGAGCAGGTTGATTTCAAAAAAAGCCTGGGAAGACTTCCATGAACTGATACTGAGTGAAGAAAGCTGACCCAGGAGAACATTGTATACACTTCAGCAAGATTATACAATGATCAACTATGACAGACTTAGCTCTTCAGCAATACAAAGATCTAAGAAAATTCAAATAGACTTGGGATGGAAAATTCAAATAGATGGGGAAAATAATGGAGAAGAAGGGAAAAAATTGGAACTTAATTTTTTTCTTTTTTAAAATAGTATTTTTTCCCTAATACATGCAAAGACAGTTTTCAACATTCATCTTTACAAAATCTTGTGTTCTAAAATTTTCTCCCTCTCTCTCCTTCCTTCCTCTTCCCAAAACAACAAGCAATTGATATAGATTAAACATGTGTGATCCATCTGCATCCAGAGAAAGAGCTATGGAGACTGAATGTGGATTGAAGCATTCTATTTTTATCTTTGTTTGTTTTATTTTTTCTTTCACGTGGTTTTTCCTTTTTGTTCTGATTTTTCTTTTCCAGCATGACTAATATGGAAATATCTTAAAAATGATTGTATATGTATAACCTATATTAGATTACTGGCTGTCTTGAGTAGGGGGAGGTAAAGGAGAGAGAGAAAAAAAAATAATTAGAATTTAAATTCTTTTTTTTTCCTTTTTTAAATAGAATTTTATTTTTCCTAATACTTGCAAAGATAGTTTTTTTTAACATTCACCTTTGCAAAACCTTCTGTTCTAAATTTTTCTCCCTCTCTCTCCTTTCTTCCCTCTCTCCAAGACAACAAGCAATCCAATATAGGTTAAAAATGTGTGATTCTTTTAAACATAATTCCATATTTGTCCTGCTGTGCAAGAAAAATCAGATCAAAAGACAAAAAGCATGAGAAAGAAAAAAAAAAAAAAACAAGCAAACAAGCAGCAACCAAAAATGGTGAAAATACTATGCTTTGATCCATATTCAATCTTTATAGTTTTCCCTCTGGGTGTAGATAGCACTTTCCATTACAAGTCTATTGGAATTGGGTTTTTTTTTTTTTTTTTTTTTTAATCACTGGATTGTTCAAAAGAGCCAAGTCCATCACAGCTTATCATCACATTATCTTCTTGTTACTGTATTGTTCCCCTGGTTCTTCTCACTTCACTTAGCATCAGTTCATGTAAGTCCTTCCAGGTTTTCCTGAAATCAGCCTGTTCATCATTTCTTATAGACTCCTGGGTCTAATTCCATTGTTCTTGCCACTCCACTGTACTTTGCCCATATGACCTCTTCCAAGAATGTACTTAGTTACACATTTCATGTTTTTATTCCAGTTAGTAGTATATGTGTGTTGTATATGTGAGGTTTTCCTTTACTTCCCCTATCTTGTTTAATTAAGTGTCTTGTGACAAATGTGTCCTCTTGTTGATTTGGTAAAAGAGACAACGGCAGAGGCTCAAAAACCTTTGGAGTTGAGTGGATGATGACCAAAATTAAGACTTGAATCTGGGGATAGCTTTCTGGGTAGAAGATATAATCAAGGGGTTCATTTCTTGTAATTCTCTCAGTAACTTGCTCTAGTTTACATTGAAATGTCCTAAAATATTTGCCAAGTAGATGAATGAATGAAAGAATCTTCCACATTTTTCCTTATCCATCACTCTTTATTCTATTGCTTTTTTGTGTGTCACATGTATATAATTTACCCTGAAATGATACAGACCATTCTGAAATATGGCACATCCACCTCTAAAAATCTCTGAACATTTTAGGTTATTAATGGAGCTATGTCTATGTCTATATACATGATAGTAGGAGAAAAAAGACAAAGAATTATTTCAACTTTTTGGGACTCTTGACCCAAATAATCAGTATATCTACATATAGGATTGTATACTTGTAGGGGATGATAATTTAGCTCTCTTCCCAATGTGTTCTGGTGCCCTTCACTGATAATGTAATCTTATAATTATGATTAGTAGAGGTTAAGATCCACTCCATCACAATTACAGGGTCTGTAAGTTGAAATGATACCACATATTGAAAGTTTATATTTTAGTAATAAATTCATCTGCATTTCTGACAATTTGGAAAATGAGATACCTTTCCGATGAAACTGAAGAGATCCTAGCAGACATATGGATTTTAGCATCTCTGTGGTGTACATTTCTAAGCAGCACTGCAACTGGATGTAAAGCCTGCAGATTTCTGGATGTATCTCACCATCTTCAGGGCTGTAATAAAAAGAAGGTGGAAAGATGTTAATACCCTTAAGATTTCACTTATCAAACTTCAGTCTCACTCCAGAGAAAAGTGTTACACAAGGAGGATTCCTGAAAGCATTTAATCTATAGTAGCCAGCCTTGCAAACAAATAACTGCTGACACATTTCTCACTTAAGTGCCCTTCTGACTAACAGCTCCTTAAACAAGCATCCCAAGGGTTTCTTTTCTCCTAGCAATAATATGGGAAATTTAAAATCATAAAGGTTTTAAATAACTTAAGTATCCAGGCATTCTAAATCTGTCAACATACATTTATGGACTTGGGAAAAAAAAAGACAAAATCCAATCCTAAAAAAATCACCTAGCCTTCCATTGACTTCTTTGAAGATGCTTTCTCCTGTCCCCATCCCAACTAATGAAGCAGACTCAAATTTTGGATCCTACTTTACTGTTCTAAGCTATATTTCTCTTTATTTCCCTTCACATATCTTCCAGCTAAATTGAATTACTGGATGTTCTCACAACCTGATATCCCATCTCTTTCTCCTCTGTGCATTGGCACAAGTTGTCCCCCAGACTTGGAATGTATTCCTTTCTCCTCTCTCCCTCCATATACTTACTTTCCTTCAGTGATTAATTCAGTAGCTTCCTCAAGAAGCCTTTCTAGATTTCTCCATATCTTGGTGATTTCTCCTTCCTCAAATTATGATATGTATATAAAACTAGATGTTTGCTCAACTGTATCCATCTAAGAGAATGGAAGCCACTAAAAGACAAGGTCTCTTGTATTTTTCTTGTATCCCTAGTGTTTTAGACACTTATGAAATTCTTGTTGAATTTAATTTAATTGAAAATAATTATGAAGCTTTTCAACACAAAGTTCCTCTAAAGTCAGATGACTAGAAAATGAAGGCATGAATTTTCCTTGGACCAAGGTTAAAGTGATTAACAGATTATTTTCCCTTATGGTCAACCATCTGTAACATGTTTGTTTTAATTGTAAAATACTTTTTGTAAATAGAACAGAAGAATAGAGTGGAGGAAGTGAAGAAGAGAGAGGAAAGAGAGGAAAAGAGAAGAAAGGGGGGAAAATGGGAAGAAAATGAAGAGGAAAAAAGATAGTGGGGAGGGAAAAGGGAAAGAAAGGAGAGAGGAGAGAGGTTAGGGGAAGGAGAGAGAGAAAGAAGGGGAGAAGGGAGAGAAAGAGATTAAGAAGAAAATTCTGGTATTCTTGATTAGTAAAATCAAGCTGCATAAATAGTGAACTTATAGAAATAGTCCAGAACATTGTCCTGATGATACATTTGGAATAATTAGGGTGTATCACTTAATGTTTGGGAGGATATTTTAAGTAATTAAGATCTACAAAATTTTACACTTTGTAATAAAGCAAAGCATATAGGTTAAATTTAAGAATGGGGGAAAGGGAAGGGGAAAAGCAGAAAGCTCAAAATTTAGTTGGACCACATTTCTGCTTAGTTTGCATCTTCATTTTTCAATGCCATTCATCTGAAAATGCTGACCATATTTAATTAAATAATGCAGGGACTGGATTTGTCTTCTGCTGTAAGTGGGTCAGTGGCAAAATATCAGATGTAATTATTTTGAAAAAGATGGTGTATATGTTTATCTAAATTCTGGAGACTGTTTCCTAAGGAAAAAACCAGAGATTGGAAATAGTTGGTCTTTATGCAGGACTCCGCAATTGTAATTAATGCTGATTTCCAACACTTATTTAAGAAATGAGGAAAAGCGCTTCCAAGCATCTGATTACATAAGTCAGAAAAATGGACCTGCCCATAACTGAGTGTGTGATGGGGGATGTAGTGAGTGAGTCAAATGTGGAAGAGACAGGTGCTTCAACATAACTACATCCCATCTAGTCCTTTGTTTTGCCTCCAGCTGAACAGGATCACAGCAGCTTCCTCTCTCATTTTGTCTTGGAAGTCTTGCCCTAGGCAAGACTTTGAAGCAGGCAAAAATGTCTTTGGTGAATGTCCCACTTTCTTTTTCAAGGCCTTTCTCTTTCAGCATTTCTATGTTTAGTTGCCAGCACACAATCTTCCAGCTGCTGTCCAGCTGTCTACTTCAGGGCTACATGCTCTTAATCTTCCCTGACCATCTTCATTCTGCTCCACCCAAATTCATTTGCCCCAAATCCCTTTCACAGAGCCTTGTTACACACTAAAATGATACTGAATCATTATGGTTAATGTACTAATTAATATATCAGAACATTAACGGGGTATTGCAGAGGTAGTGGCCAGAGGGGGTTCACAGGAGCCTAGCTCTGCATCTGGAAGAGTCTTCAGACTCCATCTAATCAAAGTCCTAATTTTACAGATGAGGAAACAGAGGCCCGGGAGGAAAGGGAATCAACTTGTCCAAGATCACAAAAAGTAGTTATCAGCACATGCAGGATTTGATCCTCCTATTCATAAGAGTATGTGATGTGTGTGTATGTATCTGGGATAATCCAGAGCTAATGCTTGCTTGTTCTTTGTATCTTGTTGCTTCCCAAGGGCATATTTTTCAGTAAGCTGCTCTCTCAGTGCTCTGCAAATAAGACCACATAAGCAGCTGCTTACTTCATTTTTATGTAGGGCTATTTATGCTACCTCATGCAATATAATTAATACCTAATATGTACATAGAGCTTTAAGGTTTACAAAGCACTTTGTATACCATCTCATTTTAGAGCATTCACAGAGATACAATAGAAACCACTGGATGTATTATAAATTTGATGGAGAACCCCCAGGAGCTAACGATAATATCACATTAAGCAATGAAATATTACTGCTTTAAGAACTAAAAACAAGTCTCTGGAGGCTCTTTTCCTAAAGCATAATTCAGTACTTCAAAGGATTTCAGAGATATGCTTACCACTGATCACTATCCATTCATCAATGGGTGGTTTCATGATTTGCTGTGGTCAAAAAAACTCATTACCTGCTGACCAGTCTTCTGGGGATGAGGAAGGATGGAAACAAATGTATGACTCAGGTTTAGAGCTAAGCTCTTTTTGACAATATTTTTTTCGATTGATTCTCAAAATAACATGGGAGAGAGGTAATATTACTATTCCCATTTAATAACTGAGGAAACTGGGACAAAGGGAGCTTAAGTGACTTGCCGGTTTTACCCAGGTAAGAATTACCCAAGATCATATTTGAACTCAGTTCTTCTTGACTCCAACCACAGACCTCTATCTACTGGCCCATTTAACTAACTAACTAACAGCTTCTCTGAACTTAGCCAGACTAGTCCCCAGACTAAAAAATCCATTGTCAGGCCCAAAGACAAAGGCATTCCATATTGGTAGGAAGTGCCAGAGCTAGAGCTTCAAGGTCAGTGTTTGATATCTATACCACAATGAAGCAGTGAAGGAGAAATTTAGTGGATAGTTTCTAAAATAGACGACATAAATAATATCTTGAAGATGAAAACTACCTCATCCATCTATGCTATATCTAAACAGCCAGTATATTTTAAGCCGCTATATATTTAAGATAAGGAAAATAGAGGTGAAACAACTTATTTATTATAAATAATTATTATCAGAGGTAGAACCACCTCTCATATAATAGCTGTGGAATTCTGGGTAAGTCACTCAATCTCTCAATGTCCCAGAAAAATCTAGGATCATATTGGAAAGAAAGTACAATCCTGAACTGGTAGAGGGAATTCTACATTAAGAACTCTCTTTCTAGAGATGACATTTAGAAAATAGGAGATATTACACAGCCATCTGGTTAACAAGCATTTATTAAGCACCAAAGGATATGTGCAAAGGATGAAAAACCAAAAAAAAAAAAAGTCTCTACTTTCAAGGACAGAGCTTTGAACTAGGAAATTAGGAAGACCTGGATTAATGTGCTGCCTTAGATCTCCTTCTATTGCATAGAATCTTTTACACAACACCTAGTTGTTAAAGTAAGAAATGGAGCTGATTATGTTCAATCCAAAGTATAATCCATTCAATAGAAATCATTTTTTAACATTCAGAAATAGCATAGTATAATAGTAAGAACACTGTATTCTAGAGCTACAGGTCTTGAGTTAAATCCTCAGTCTTTTCTGTAAAATGAGAGTGTTGAACTAGTTGACTTCTAGGGTGCATTTCATCTCTAGATTAATAAGACTATAACCTTTTGGTCTATTTGAACCAAGTAGAGTATATTTGCCTGTAAGGTTTTGCAGAAATTTTTTTAAATGTCTTGGAAAACTAAAATAGAAAGAAGAATGACTAAAGTAAATTGCCAAAGAACAGCATAAAAGTTTGGGGTTTTTTTTGGGGGGGGCGGGGATGGGTTGTTTGATTTTTTGCTTTCTAGTGAATAAACTGTATGGTGTTAATTTCTGGTCATCTGTAACTCCTTGTTTTTGGTCTAAAGGTTTATTATTGCCATTGATTTCCTATAAGCTCATCAAGGAGAAATAACAAATTGTCAAGTGTAGTAGTAGAGGCAGAAAACATAATCGATGTATTAAGCAGAAGGAATAGAAATGCTATTCCTATATTTACATAACTTCAGATAAGGGTAGGGACAGTGGAAGAGAAGTTGTGGACTATAATAGAAGTGTTTGGGATTTTCAGAGGCCAAATAATAATAATATCTAAGGAATCTTTAATATTAAAGTAAAATTAGACCCAAGAGCTTACTTCTAGACAATGAGACAACTTCTTAGCTAGAAGGCAACTTTACATTGCTGTACTTCTGCAGTTACCTTTATAAAAGGCTTTGTTATTTAAGGCTTCTGTCTATGGGGAGTCCCAAGAATAATGGTTATTTAATTCAGTCAAATGGCTATTAGGAAGTAGAAAATATTTTATTATAGTGGCTTTTTAAAACTTATTAAAAAGTGGACAAGTTAACTGTACCTTTATTATCAAAAAAAGCTGAAGATCAATTATAATAATATTTCTGTGATTTGAATTCAGAAAAAAAGTTAGCAAATTTGACAAATTGAAATCTTTTTATTGTTGGCAATCAATCAAAGAAACAGAATTATAGGATCACAGAGTTAGAGCTGTTCGTTGTTCAAACCTGTGGATCTCTTTATCACCTCTTTAGAGATTTTCTTGGCAAAGATATTAGAGTGGTTTGCCATTTCCTTCCCCAGCTCATTTCACAGATAAGGAAACTGAGGCAAGGCTTGGCATTTATTGAAGTCTCACAGCTAAGTCTCATGATCATCCCAAATTCGTAGTTTAAGAATCTTAAAACTGGAAAGGATTTTAAAGATCATCCAATCTAATCTACTTCTTTAGATGAGGAAAGTAAGTCAGCTTAATAAGCATCTGAAGCCAGATTTGAACTCAAGGAAGATGAGTTTTCCTGACCCCAAACCTGAGACTCTATCCAGTGTGCCTCTGAGCTGCCTTCTGAGTTGCATCTATTTTCCTACTCCAGAGAGAAAAATGACCTTTCTGAAATATATCAGGAATTGCTAAAATGAGTCCATCCTGTTCCTATTATTAATCATAATCATGCTGGTTTTCCCAGACTGTCTTATTAGCATATTTGAGACAACCTTGAAGGGAGCTCAGTTTTCCCAGACTGTCTTTTAGAGAGCCAACATCTCAACACACATTCTTTTTACTCCCTAGATCCCATCTTCATTTCCCCCTTTTCCCTCTGAGTTATAAAAAGTCATGTTTCCCCAAAAGCAAACTGCTTAATCAATGTGACTTATCTTATCTAACTGTATTTGTTTGAGTGCATAAGCTATTTTATGTAATAAATGGAAAAGCTCTGTTATCTGTGATGGATGTTTATGTCATGGTTATTTCATGTCATTAACCACTATGCTCTCTCAAATCTATTTCATGTTTCCATCCTTTCTGCCTTTATTTTCACTTCATACACACATATATGAATAGATTTGTTATATATACATAACATATATATGTATATATATAATTACATATTATATTGGAACATTCCAGTTCTGCCACTAGTTTTCTGCATTACTTTGGGCAAAGTAATATGGGTCTTACTTCCCTCATCTAAAGAAGCAGATTAGATCAGATGATCTCTAAAGTCCTTTCCAGTTTTAAGACTCTAAAACTATGAATTTGGGATAATCATGGGACTTAGTTGCAAGATTACAATAAATGCCAAGGATTTCATGATGGTCTTCCATTGCCAAATATGTGAACCTAGTAATGATATCTATTAAAATATTGTCAAGTAGAAATTCCTTATTTTGACATTATGTTCCTAAATTTTATGGCATGTTTATTTGGCTGGTGGCTATTATCTTCATTAAGCCTATATGAAACCTAACTCGATTCTCCTTGGGTGTAAATAACTCTCCCATCCCTCAGATCGCCTGCAGCACTCTGTTTACAAATTTCAAGTGCATTTATCATGTATTGTTTTGAATTACACTTAATTTATGTCACCTAATCCACTGGATCTGGTAAGCTTCATGAAAGCAGAGGTTGTGTCCTTGTTTAACCATTTATTTTCTCCATTCTATAGCTCAGCTCTCTGCATTAGATTGCAAGGTATTTGTTGAATCAAGTTAATTAATGTCTTTGGGCCTCAGTTTCCTCAACTGTAAAATGAAAGAGATGAACTAGATTGAACCTATCATACCTTCTAGTTCCAAATCTTATACGCCTATCTTTTGAATTAAATTGAACTAAATTACGGCTCTTCACATCCAAATTGTTATTGAGTCTTGCAAAGTAATAAATCATATTTGTGTTTAGCCTTTAGTTTTCAAAATTATCTGTTGTCATTTTTAACACCATTTCACAAGGTGACAGCTTGCAACGTAACCCTTAATTAAATAAAGAGGCCATTAAGTTGAGAAAAAATGTCTGTTATTGATTGTATAGTTATTTCCTCCTCTGAGGATGGAGAATAGTCCATAGCTTAAGCTCATTCAGAGGAATATGGAGAATATAGTTAGTTTCACTTATCTGGAATATGCATGTACATCATTCTTATTGAATATTACAGACTATGAGTAAATTATCTTTGCTTCTCCTCAGATAGTACTGTACACTAAGTTTTGGTGAATTTTCACCAGACTTCAGACTATGGACTCTACCTACTTCTTGGATCTCAAGAATGCCTCATTTATCTGTTGTTATTTTTTTTTCCCCAGCCAATGCTCCACTTTAGGAATCCAATTTGCTTTGCAAATATTTTGATAAATTATCTTTCCTAACATATGCATTGGAATGAACTGACATTTTACCAATGCAGACTTTCCAACTCAGCTAGCTCAGTTCCATTTCCTCATGTGTAAAATGAAGGGACTGGGCAAGCTGATGTGTAAGGACCCCTTCCAGTTTTCAATCTGACACTGATCTCTATTTCTGCATCATCACCCGGTGAGAGACCTCAGCCCTGTTTTAACATGGGGAAGTGTCAGCAGCAGTCCTCAGTCGGGATAGGGAGAGGATATAATCCAGGATGAAAACAGCTATAAACTCCCCATCATTAACAGACTTTAGTTGTTTCACAAAATTTAACCACAGCAGATGTAAAATTGAAATGTTTCAAAAAGCCAAGACATATCAACTATGTCCAACTCCCCACTTTCTATATCCTTCTCATTAGTCCTTTTACTCAAAGGACAATATCACTTCACAGGACTTTATGTGTTACTGACAAGATCATTCTCTTTATATTTTTAGAGTAAAAGACTAAAAGGAAAAGAGGTTAAGAGACTTAGTTAAAGTTCTTGATAAGAGTCTTGTACATGTTATCTCCTGTCATGATTTATAGAAGGAAATGATATTTTAAAAAATCATCAACGACAGGTATGTTTGGAAAAGAAAAGGAAGTCAGTCAACTAGGATGGAGGTATAATGGATAACATTGATATCTAAAAATCCTAACTGGTCTAAGGGAAAGCTCCAGTACATAAGGTGAATATTTTATGGAGTTTCTGGGGAAGGCCATGAACTTTCACCCACAAGATGATAAGGGGAGAATGCTGCACTGATAGAGGAAAGGCTCTCATTGATGAGCCCATCTATCTATTGAAACAGAGAAACTATGGAAGACAGTTTCTGTCCACGTTCTAAATCTTAATGATCCCTCTTAGATATTATTAAACAAAAAGGTCATAAGATTATACTTTTAAAGCTACAAGAGACTCAGAGATCATCTAGTTCAACCTCCTCATTGCACAGTGACCTGTCAAAGCTCAAAGGGGAAGGATTTGAATTTAGAATCCTTTGCCCTAGAGATAGTATTCTTTCTACTCTTCAAGAATTCACGGTCCTAAAAGTCTTTCAGAGAGTTTTTATACTTCATTTCTTTGCTTTTAATAATCTATATTTTATCAGTCATATATGATTTAATAGAGAGCCTTCAAATTAATGAGGCCCAAAGTATTGCCATCTTCTGACCGAACTGGTGACAATTCCTTTTTTTTTTTTTTAAATTTTTGCTAAGGCAATTGGGGTTAAGTGACTTGCCCAGGGTCACGCATCTAAACTGGTGTCAATTCTTAAGTCATTAATTAAACTAGTCTTCAGATGACATAAAAATCTAATCCTGGCTGCACATGCAAAGCTTTTCTAGGCTGACACAACTCATCAGGATTTATGTTCCCCTGGAACAGCTAGAACCTAGAGTCACCTCCAAACTATGAGGCTCTCAAGTGGATGTTAACAGATGCTTCCATGTGCCTAGATACCTGACATTTCTGCTAAGTCCCACCATGGCCAACATACTTTCAATGGGCATATATGCAAGGGATAGACAACACTGTTGCCTAAAGGTAAGTGATGAACTAGTTGATTCCTTCCACCTCTGTAGTTCTATTTTTTAGTGATCAGCCCAGAAATAAGCAGACAAAAGCCTGCAGATGGGTTTATTGAAGCATGCCTCCATAACTGTGGATTATTTATTTGGCTTTATTTTTAGGCAAAAAATGCTAAAAGAGATACTGTCTGTTAGAGCACATGAATAGTCCCAGTACGACATGGGTGCTAAGTAACCATTAGGTGGCTGTGGGGTATCTTTGTAATAACAAAATAACAGTATCAATAAGTATAACATCACAGCTAATCCAAAGGATTAAGCTTTCTCCATGTTATCATATATTTAACCATTTTGGGTATATTTGTATTTATTAATGACATAATATATATATATATATATATATATATATATATATATATACACACATATGTATGTTTTACATTCTTTTGGTCTCCTCCATTAAAACATAAACTGAACGGGAGTGGAGATAGTTTCATTTTTTTTCTATTTGTATCTCCAGAGTCTAGTACACTAACTGGGCATAGAACACTTGTTGACTGATTTAAACAGGTAGAACTATGGACAGTTAAGTGATATGGTGGATAGAGCACGAAGTCAGGAAGATCTGAATTTAAATTTGGCCTCAGATACTTACTAGCTGTATGACCTGGGACAAACTACTTAACTCCATTTGCCTCAGTTTCCTTATCTGCAAAACGAATCAGAGAAGAAAATGGAAAACCACTTTGTCAAGAAAACCCCAAATGGAATCATGAAGACTCAACATGACTATAATGATGGAACAATTATTGTATAATAGATTAAGGGATAGCTTTTGGATCAGGAAATCTGGGGTTCAAGTTTTCCCCCTGGCACAAAGGGGTAGTATGTTGCTCAGCAAGTAACTTCTCAATGTCTTAAGGTGAGGGTCTTAAGACTTTATGTTATCAATTTACTAGTTTGTATGAATAGAAGGAGTTTGTACAATGGAATACTGCCCTTTCTCCCCTCCCCCTGAACTGGTAACATCACATATCCAGACCAACAACAAATGCATAGGTATCATTACATTCATATTTCTTTTCATTTAAAAAGATATTTTTCCTCCTTTCCTCACCCCTTCTCCAAATAATGTAGGTGTATCTTTGGTGAAAATGTTCTTAGACAATTAGCACAGAATCATAGCCAGTTTGGCTCACACTGGAGCTTTTAAGAGGCAATTGCTGCAATTCCCTATACTTTATATCACATATCTTCATCTGAACATATGGCCCTTGTCTTTCTCTCTATTGAACACAATTGGGGATCAAAATCTGCCCTGGAGCTATGCAGGGGAATCAAGCACAGAACTTTATTCTAACCTAAAAACCAAGCCTGAAATGAAACTAAATTTAAGTGGGTAATCCACTCGGATACCTCTTTTGGTGAAGTGTTCTGGAGAGAACACTGGACTGGGGATTTGAAAACTTGAGCATGTAGCCTCTGGCTCCAAACAGCCTCTGTATTACCGGGCTACTCATAAAACTTTGCTGATCTTTGTCAAATATAGTTATATTATTTGCACCATCAATCTTACATGGAAACTAAATTCCACTCTCCACACTATGCTAGAATATAAGTCCCCTGAGGACAGGGAATGATTTCTGTTTTTATCTTGGTATCCCTAGCACAATGCCTTGTATACAGTAAATGCTTAATAAATATTTGTTGACCTGAATTATATAAATATGGGCTATTATTATTTTGAATAATTTTAACTTTGACTTCTTTACAAGAAATAGCATGGCTGGGAGCTAGATATCAGCAACTTTAAAACTTAAGGGATATATTTTGATTTTACCCTCTCCTATATTTTCTATAAAGGTTGTTGAGTTATTTTAGTCATGACTGATGTCACAATCCTGTGGATCTTTGCATTTTCTTGGCAAAGATACTGGAATGGCCATCCATTTCCTTCTCTAGTGGAAAACAGAAATTAAATGATTTGCACAAGATCACACAGCTAGGAGGGTTTTTTTAATTCTGAATTTGAACTCAGGTCTTCCTGACTCTGAACCCAGAAGTCCATACATTGTACCATGGAGTTAGAGATGTAGGTGGAGTGCTTTATACGTCCTTTTCTGAAAAAAAAAAAAAATTAAAATAAAAAAAGGAAGTAGGAATCATAGGATCATAGTTTAAAGTTGGAAAGGAGTTTAGAAACCTTTGAGTTCAATCTCCTTTTATAATTGAAAAATGAGACTGAAAGGAATGAGGTAACTTGAAAAATGTTAAATAGGTAGTAAGGAAGAAGCAAACAAGCATTTACTGAGAATCTATTATATTCCAGACATTGTAGTAGGTCCGACATAAACATTATCTCTTTTGTTCCTCACAATAATCCTGTGAGGTAAATACCCTTATTATCCCCATTTAACAGTTGAGGAAACTGAGGAAGACAAAAACCAAATGATTTGCCTAGGATCATACACAGAGTAAATGTCTGAGTTGTATTTGAATTTAGATCTTCCTGACTCTACACCTAATTCTCTATCTACTATGCCATCTGCTTCTAGTGGTAAAAAGGCAGGGGTGAAATTTGAATTCAAATTGACTTCAAATCTAATCCTTTCTTACTATAACATACAATCAAAACTGAGCACCTTACTTGGAAAAATAATTACAAATTAACTTAGAAATTGTGTATTTATTTCCATTTGGGATCTGACTTGCCTAACTGAATCTAACAACTGAAAATTGAAAAATATCTTTGCACCTAAATATATATTTTTAATTTTGGATCCCTAGTGTTTCCACATGACATCAATAAACTCTTAAATTGTTTCAAAGGTTAGTAATTATTCAATTATTATGTGTTATCTTGGAAATTCAACTCATTAATTTTCTATTATACTCAAAGCTGGGTCATTAACTAGATTGGACATTTAGCTTTTATTCACTAGATACTTTTAAGATACAGACATTAAACTGTTGGCTTATCAGAGCACTATTCTTTGAACTCCTGTTCTTAATTATGCCACAAAATTAAATGAAAGCAGACTTTTACTTCAGTACAAGAAAGACACAGTCAATGTGACTATGCTAATGGCAAACTGGGCTAGGACCAGAACAAGTTAAGACAACCTCAGTCAGATAAAACGGAATTGACCATCATTGTCCTTGTAGTTCTCCATGGCCATATAAAAGAATTTGTGACTGCCTAAAATTGTTCTGTAATCTCATTAGTCTGTCATGGAATGCATAAAACTCTCCCATAATTTAATAATTAACTTATTGAACATTAGCAAAAAGCCTATTATATATGACAACGTTAAAAAGGATTATTTTTGTCCGAGTTCCTAGCAAACACACCATATATCCCAATGCACTAAGCATGCTTTATAGATGAATCAATCAATAGCAGAAGCAGGATGTGGATGACCCAGGTCCCAATGTGGTGGGACTTAATGTCTCCACCTGTCACCAAATATCTCCCTCAAATGTATGAAATTCCCACTATTGAGTATTAATGGACTAAACAAAAAATGCAGAGACAGAGAGAAATAGCTTCTTTCAGTTTATCAGATAAATTCAACAGGCCTACTATTGTTTAAGGTGCTATGCTAGACCCTGGAGGTATAAAGACAAAATCAAAATAGTCTTTGTCCTCAAATAGCTTAAATTCTTACAGCAGGAAATTAATATTTATTTAATACAAATGGAAAGTAAATACAGGATAATTGGAGGTTGAGGGAAGAAACAACAGAAGAAATTGGGAATGCTGATTCTGTTAAATCACAAGTTGCCTTAAACCTGTTTCTCTCCCAATGAGTTTGCTATGAAACCATTATATAGATTGGGTCTTTCTTGAAGGAGATGGCACTTGACTTGATCCTTGAAGAAATCTAGGGTTTTTATAAAGCAGACATGAGCACAGATAGTATCCCATGCATGAAGGGCAGTCTGTCCAAAGGTGCACAAGCAGGAGACAGATTGTTGAGTTCTTAGGGACGCAAGTAGGTCAGCTTGGCTGGGACTTAGAGCATGCAATGGAGATAATGTGAAAGCAAAAAAGATAGTTTACTTGCCAGATTGTGAAGGACTTTAAATGACAAACATCAGAAAGTAAAAGGAATCAGACGGATAAGTTTTGGCTGGGAGGGAAATGAGCACAACAGCCATAAACCCTGGGGATTAGGTGCAAGGAGGATGAATTTTAGCATAGGTTTCTGAGCCAGAGATGATGGCAGGCTTTGAGTTATCAGTGCCTAGAGCAGGAGCCCAGATAAATGACCTGAATAGAAGCTTTAACCCCTTCACAATTTTTAGTAAGGGCCTTTCTTGGCATAACTTGGAACTGGTATTCCCTGTTGCCCCTTTCACCTTACTTATTTTAGCTGTTACCTGGCCTAATTTTAAAGAGAGGAATGAATATGAACCTTAGTTAACTAGGGCATTTCAAGAATGCAGGTATATATTAGCCAGGAAAAGGATAAACATTCAATGGAGAGCATATGGGATCCTATCAGACACTCTTCCTTTCAGAGGCCAAAGCTTTGTGCTGTGGCTTCAGCATTCTGATTCAATCATTAGCTGAGAGGAAGAATTTCAGTACTGGAGATTGTCAGCTTATGTCTATCCTGTACTCCCAGTGAACCAAACACACAACCAACAAGAGGGAAGGGAAGGGAGCTGGTGGTGATGAAATATTATTTTATGTAAGAAGATTATTAGATGAAATGTCAATTTGTACTTTTATTACTTTCAAAATAGTATATGTCCTGACAAAATGCAGATGAGTAATTATTGAATTAAGAATTGCTTTATATATACATAAGAATGTTAGTCTGGAGAAGGCTTAAGGATCTCCAATTTAGAGGTAAGAGAAGACCTCAAAAAAAAAAAGATCAACTTCTTTATTTTAAAGTCAAGAAAGCTGAGGTTCAGGGAAATTAAATAACTTTCTAATTCACACAGATAATAAGCAAGAGCCAGTTTTCATACCCAACCTGGGTCTTCTACATCAAATCCAGTTCTCAACCCAGTGCAACAAATTATTGATGGTCCATCATGCCCACCTCTTTGTGGCCTTGTGAACCATAGTGTACATGAGGTTTTCCTCAGCAAGGATAATGAAGTGTTTTGCCATTTCCTTCTTCAGTAGAGAAGCAGAGATTAAGAGACTTGTTCAGGGTCACTCGGTAAGTGTCGAAGACTGGATTTTAACTCAGGTCTTCAGGACTCCAGGCCCAGCTTTTTCTCCACTAAGCCATCTAATTGCCCCTAATTGTGTTAAATACACAAATTAATTAAATGGAGGGTATCAAGTACTCTCCATTTAATTTCATGTAAATAAAATGTTTATCAGCAAAATAAGAGAAATTTAGGATAATTATCTGGATATATCAGACAAAGTACATGCCAATGGAGAAAGGGATTTTCAGGGGTTTTTGTTTCCTATGTTGGTTTGAGAC
Organism: Sarcophilus harrisii; assembly: GCF_902635505.1. Lineage (NCBI taxonomy): Eukaryota > Metazoa > Chordata > Mammalia > Dasyuromorphia > Dasyuridae > Sarcophilus > Sarcophilus harrisii. Next base: position 154,992,810 of record NC_045426.1, on the reverse strand, counting down.
AACATTGTACAGTGGAAAGAATGTAGAGCATTGAAGGCAGCCAACTTGAGTATGAATCTTGCCTCAGTTTATCTATGCCTTGTGTCACTCTCAAGAAAATTAGTTCAACTCTCTGAAGTAAAATGAAGATCCCTCTAAGGCTTCTTTCAGTTTTAATGATCTAGATTCCACATATATACCAATCTACTGCTCCAGGGTCCCTTTTTCTCTCCCAATTGGAGTTTAGGCCTCAATATATGTACATTGCTGATACAACTTAACAGATCCTTTCAGCATGGCTTGGAGGGAGCCTGCTAGCAACTAATGTTCACAATCACTCAAGTGGTGTCGAATATGATAGAAAAGAAGCCCTTGGGGTCTGAAAAATAAGAGGACTGATCTGGAAGGAGGTAGTTACATTAGTGTAGATGATGATTTCATCAGTCTACAAGATAATAATGTGGGAATCAAGTTGATGAGTAATTCAGTATGTGACCTTAATAAGTCTTTGAATTGATGTGGAGTCCAATCTATAACATAAATCACATCTACTAAAAAAAATTAATAAAGCAACACCACGAGCCCTTCCAATCTTGGTCCAAAAATAAAAAACACAATATTTGTCATTTGTACAAATGTTGCATTACCAATTAAAAAAGAATTCAAAACCCTACAACTTTATATTTGCCTTCAAAAGTTCCATATTTAGCATTAAAAAAACCCCACACAGCTACAGTAGTAATTATTATCTCTGTAAACAGAGGCAAATGGCTAATGTTTATTCACTCTAAAGATCTGTGTACTCTACTGAACTGAAGAGGAGGGCCCTAGGATGAATGGTGCATTTGTCCTGCTCTGGCAGTAGCTTTTGGCCTTTTAAAAAAAGCTGTAAATTGAAATGAATTTTACCATTAAAGTAAATAATCGCTGTTCCCCCCCCCCCATTCCTGTCTTTTCCCCTCTCTCCGTCTCTTTTTTTTATTTCTCTCTCACACTCTGTATCTATCTCTTTGTTTCTCTGTTTCTTTCTGTTTCTCAATCTATCTCTTTCTCTTTCAACACACACACACACACACACCCCAAGTCTACAAAGACATTACCTCATTTACTTATCACAACCCTGTGAGGTAGCTACTACAGATATTATTGTGACTCTTTTACAGATGAGGAAACTGAGACCAGAGAGATTAAGTAATTTGCTCATGATTATATAGTTAGTAGGTGACAAAGACACAATTTGAATCCAGATCTTCTTGATTACAAATTTATAGATTTAGAATCAAGTGATTAACATTACTATTATTAGTAGCACTAATTTATATTTATAACTTAATTTAATAGAATATATAATATCTATATTTAAATTATATTAGTAATGGTAATATAATAATATGCATGTCATATAGACATACGTTTATTTCATATTTACATTTATATATTATATATACAGGTATTAATTATTACTAATATAAAGTCTAAGTTTAGCTCTTTTCACTGGGCCATGCTTCTCCTACATTCATTTATTTATTAAACAAGGATTTATTAATTACTTACTCTGAGTCAGACACTGTGCTAGGTACTAGAGACAAAATAAAACAGTTCCTGTCCTTGAGGAACTAATGTCTCTATTGGGGGAAATAATTGAAAGTCAATGTAAGCCATGGAACTTCAGAGTTTTGGTTTTTTTTTCCTGTCTGGAAAAAAACTTACAAGTTATCCAGGCTGATTTCTTCATTTTACAGAACAGGCAACTGAGATCTCAAAAATAGAAAGTGGCAGAGAGGCGTCTATCCTATGTCTCCTTTCTCCCAGGACTCTTTTTACTGAATTCCATCACTATCTGGATTTAGGAAAATCAAGCCTTTCTAAGGACACAATATAGTTACCCTCTCTTACTCTGGAGTCCATGATAGAATTAAACTCTCTATAGTCTTTTACTTTCATACAGAAAATAAAAAATAAGATTTAAGATGCAAGAGAAAGGGAGTGAGACTACAGGCAGGAAGTGAATGAATTCTGTATAACTGTGCTGGACTTGTGTAATCAAATATGAAAGTTTAATTTCTGATAGTATTTGGGATCAGAACATCTAGTCCAATAGCTGCCATTTACTGTCTAGGTAAGTCATTCAATCTTTCTAATGCTGTTTTCTAAACTGTAACTAAGGTGATTATACAAGTTAACTTCTGAGGTCTCTTCCAGCTTTAAATTTCTTTTCCATGATGTGACTATTTCTTCTTTATCTTAATAGTTAAATTCCTGGTTCAGACTAAATCATCTTCAATATAAGTATTTATTGAGCCCCTGCATACAATATTGCACTACGTGCTATAAATACTAAGAGATAAGATAAGGACCTCCACTCAAAGCATTTATAGTCTAACTGAAAAAGAGTGTATGAGAATAAAGAGATTAATAACAAATAAGATGGTCCACATCATTACAGAGAAGCAATAGAATAAACATGCGAATTGAGATTTAAGTTTTTGAACATGGCCAATATGGAAATTGGTTTTGCTTGAGTATATGTATTTGTTACAAGGATGTTGTTGTTCTTTTTATTTTTTCCTTAGTGATATGGAGGGGGGGGAGAGAGGAGAGAAAGTTAAAATAAATGTTTATTAATTAAAAAATAATAATAATATAAAGTAGCATATGATAACTACTACACAAGTACTTTAGGCAGAATTGCTACCAGCAATCAAACTGAAATAATTGAAAAAAGCTTGATGGAAGCTATATCTCTTCTGCCATTCACTTGTAACTATTTTCCAAGTGTGAATTACTGGTGGTAATTAAGAGTTGTCTACATGCAAAACTTTAGGATTATGGGTCACTAGATTTACTATTAGGAAAATCATAAGGTCATTTAAGTCCAGCTCTCTTATTTTATAGATGAGGAAACTAAGGCTTAGAAAGGTAAATGCTTTCCCCTAGATAGTGAGGGAAATCCAAAAGGGCAGAGTTAATAAAAACAAAATAACAATAACAACAATAATAAATTTAGCATTATTGCTTATATATATGTAAAACATTTTGAGAAATTTTTACATAATATACAAGGTTTCCTAAAAGTCTTTGTGCAATTTTAAACTTCAATAGTTTCATTTTTTCAAGAGGTAAGTTCAGCAATTGGACTCTAGAGATCAGACACCACACCTGCTCACTGGTGGAGACTCAGGATGACCCACATCTGTATCAGGGGTAGTCTGATCACCATAGCAAGCCATTCACAGTATGCATTTCCAAACTGGATAGACCCATGTTCTCAGCAGCTACTCCTATGTAGAAACACCCACTCATCTCCTCCCCAGCCACATGCCCTCTGAGTGCCTGGGAAATTCAAAGAATACATGGGGGCGAGTAAGAGTAAGGGGAAATCATCTAGTAATGCTGTGATTGTGAAGGATGGAGGCAGCACCTACCACAGCTTACCCAAACATCTTTACACATGTTTTTACTTTCCTTCTTTCTTCTTCCGTTAGAATGCTGGGTTTAATTGGTATTTTCACACATATATCCCCTGCCACCCCTCAAAAAAGGTTAACATCCATTCATTCACTGATCACTTATGAAGTACCTACTACTAGATGCTGTTCAGATACCAGGGCAGAGGCAAAAATGAAAAAGATGTACTTCTTGCCTTCAAGGCTTGCAAATGGTGATTGAGGGGAATGCTAGTTTATTGCAGTCTATTTTCAGGTCATTTGTAACTCAAAGGAGGGCATTTTTCCAGACTTAAAGTTTTACCCTGAAAATTTGCTGTGATTTTTCCATAAATGAAATATATAAAGTAACAGATTTTCTGAGAAAAATTCTTTCTTCAATGGAAACTTCAGTTCTGTTCTGATTACCTTCCTTGATCTCATAGCATCACTACTTTCCCTTTTTGTATGCCAGCTTAACAAGGGAGAATCTGCACAGATTTTATTCCCTTTGAATGACAGAACATACCATCCTGGCAGGTGACTCTTCTGCCTTCTTAGCAATACTAAACTAATGAACAGAGACTGCTCTTCCCATTAGATAAACAGGCTAGTAAAAAAAACCTATTAATTTGCAAAGCAAAATAACACATATACTATCCATAGTAAAAAAAAAAAAAAAAAAAAAAAAAAAAAAAGTGAAATTTCTTGAGAAAACCCTTAAGAGTAGGGATTATATATAATAGATTATATTTTCATGGGAAAGCATTGTGGAGCAGTGGATAGTGCTAAACTTAGAATCACTGGTCATGAGTTCAAATCCTACTTCTGCCACTTAATATTTGAATGACATTACACAAGTCACTTCTCTGGGCCTCATTTCCCTACCTATAAAATGAGGAGGTTGGGCTAAATCAGGACTTCTTAAACTTTCCATATGTGACTGCTTTTTGCCAAAGAATGTTTTATGTGACCCCAGATATTTAAATATATAAAACAAATCAAACATTTATTGATAATAAATCATAATGTTGTAACCACCACATTCAGTTACAAGACCCTGTATGGATTCTGGAAACACAGTTTAAGAAGCTGGGAATTAAATAAACTCTAAATTCTTTTGCAAATCTTGGTCTAAATGCAATAGAGACAATGATGACAAATACAAAGGTACAGATTTTATAGCTGTTTGACTAATGATCTTTGGTATGTATTTATAATGTTCTACATTGAATTAGGAATGGGTGGCATAATTTTTGATTTCCTTCACAAGCTAATTGTACAATATTTCAGAGTCTGATTCTTTTTGTACAGCAAAATAACAGTTTGGTCATGTATGCTTATTGTGTATCTAATTCATATTTTAATATATTTAACATCTACTGGTCATCCTGCCATCTCGGGGAGGGGGGAGGGGGTAAGAGGTGAAAAAATGGTACAAGAGGTTTGGCAATTGTTAATGCTGTAAAGTTACCCATACATATAACCTGTAAATAAAAGGCTATTAAATAAAAAAAAAAGGAAAAAAAAAGGAATGGGTGGCATGGAATAATGGTTAGAAATCCCCTTGGCATCAGGAAAACCTGGGTTTATATCTAGCCTATTAAACTTGAGCTATGTGATCTTGGATAAGTAATTTAATTATTCCTCCCAAGCAACTTCCTACGACTATAAACTGTAAAGCAGATGCAATTCTAAGACCACAGGCTGAATAATTGGTAAAGAGAGAGTTTCCCATACTTATAGTTCCTTATAGCAATGAAATTGCAGGTCTGGTTATTTTTTTAAAGACTATAACTATTCCATTGATGACAAGTAATTTTTTAAACATTAAAAAATATTGGAAGAAAACTAAATTAGCATCCCAAATAGGCATACATACACAAATTAGTAATTTTTTTCTGATTTTAAAAAAAAACCATCCAGTATGAAATCCATACTGAAAACAAATACTTTTGTAACTCAGATTGCTATTAAATATGTTTATGGATAAACTTAATGTCAAACCATGTCCCCTGAAGCACATTTCCAAATTCATGTAAAGCTTGGTATACACAATTAGCTTTTAATTCTTGTGCCATTCCTGTCTTTATAACAATTATTGGATTTGGGGGTTCCAGTCTAGTCAAATTATAAAAGGATATGTTTCTTGTAAACTACTTTTCTAATTCTTATGCTTAGAAACTTGATTTTTTAAATGATGAATAAAATACATGTGCTAGTGGTTAAATAATTCAGTTCTCATTTATTATATGACTGGGAGGTGACAGAAGATGGGATAGTAAAGGAATTCTGTTACTATAAAACCAAAAGATACCAATTGAAATCTATTTTAAAATAACAACTCAGTTCAATTCAGCAAACAATTATTAAGTACCGATCAGGGTTAGGGGTTAGGAGATGGATAATTGTACGGCAAGTGACAATTACAATAAGACAGCTGAGAACAGAACAGAACAGAAGACAACAGTATAATCAGAGTTTTTTGATAGAAACTACAAGTGAGCCTAGGATAACCTCTCTATGAGATAGAATTTGTCTTCTGCTGCACCTATTGTCCCTGCATCCCACTGCCTATCAACTTTTGTTAGTTGTTGTCTAACTCTTCATGACTCTATTTAGTATTTTCTTGGTAAAGATACTGGAGTATTTTGCCATTTCCTGCTCCAGTTTCATCTTACAGATGAGGAAACTGAGGCAAACAGATTTAAGTGATTTGCCCAGGGTCACACCGCTACAGTGTCTGAGATCCTATTTGAACTCAGGAAGGCAAGTCTTCCTGATTCCAGGCCCAGTGCTCTGTGCACTCTGGGGCCATTTGCAGTCAATTAGCCTGTCAACCAATCCCACCTAAAATGTTAGTCTTTAATTCAGGTATCAAAATGATAGTGGATCTTAAGACATTACCACTAGCACAATTATTTGCATTTTTAAGTACTTAGGGATTAGAACTGAAGTGATCATCTATTCCAGCCTCTTCCTTTTACAGGTGAGGAAACAGAGGCAGAGATGAAGTTATTTGTCCAAAATCACTTAGGTATCATACTAAAGCTTCAAAGTCAGTCTCTGTGTTCCCCATGCTTCTGTGATCATCTCACAGTTACCTCAGTCATTAAGTCTTAATGGGCTTCAAGACCTATAGGATGAAGTATAATGATGGAATAACTGTATTTGATAATTTTCTTTGTGTGGTGGGGGGAAATGGGTATAAGTAACTTGCTCAGGGTCACACAGCTAGGAAGTGTTAAGTGCCTGAGACCAGATTTGAACTCAGGTCCTCCTGACTCTGGGGCTAGTACTCTACCCATTGTGCCATCTAACTGTTCCTATATTTGAAATTGATCCACAGAAACCCAAGTCCCTGACTAGTGCTTCTCACATTGCAGCATCTACCACCTCCATGTACAGACCTGTATCTCACAGGACTGTCATAATTAGAATGATGCTGCCTTCAACTAGCAGCATCGTAATGAAGTAATTACGCACCCAAGGCAAAACCGGTAAAGCTGTGCCCCCAACCTAACAGTACAGTGTGCTGAGGTTGATAGGTGTGTATTTTATGCCAGTGCGTTTCCCTGTTATCTATGTCCATGTCAGGTGCCTCATTTCCTCCATCCTTGTTGGGAGCTTGACATTTGGGTCCCTTTCAATTGCTAGAAGAATAAAAGAGGAGAAATAGAGTTTCAAATATTATTCAGAACACTAATTACAGAACACTTAGGAGGTCCAAATCTGCACTTTGGAGTCTTCTGCAAAGCAGATGGAAAGTCAACTCAGCCCCCAGGATTTCAGTGAGAATGCATTTCACATCACAAGGTCCCATGGGGAGCAGAGCATCACTTGGCAGACACTTCCGAGGGGTCTCCTGGAGAGCGAGCACTCAAGTAGCAAATCCTATTTAGTTTATACTTTTGATGAAAGGATCTCAAAATGTTTTACTAGGCCAGGCATGATCCCAAATCAGAGTGGTTTGATTTCATTTCACTTTGTCTCTCCTCTAATTTCTGTCTTCCTTTGAGGCTAAAAGAGATTTTGTCCTTGATCCAATATCACAAGGCCCATTAGCTATCAATTGGTATTTCACGGTGACTGAAAGAACTGCAATCATCCACATTTTATAAATGAGTAGATGGATAAACAGAAGCTTGCATAGTTAGAGTGATTGTCACCATCCTGGGCTCCATAAGGACAATCACCCCCAGCTTCCTGACTCTAACTTGATGTGTTGTTTACTGAGAAACAAAAGGAAAAGGGGGAAATAGGGAAATGCCATGTATAAGTCCATGCTGTTAAAATGTGACAATTTAATGTGGATTCAGACTATGTGGGCTCCTGCAGTAGAATGTAAAGTCCCTGAGGCAGGGAACATTTCATTTCTCTCTTCCTATTCTCAGGGCCCAAACTTGGGCTATTCCCTGATCAGTTCTTTTTTCAGTCCAGACCTCTGATTTTATCCACTCCCAAGTGAGGAAACTCTCTGTAACAAGATAGACTGACAACTGTTCTGCAATTTGGAGTCTTATAGACTCATCTAGAAGCATTGAGAGTTTAAGTAACTTGCCCACAGTCATAAAGTCAGTATGTGTCAGAGATGAAATTTAAACCCAGGCTCACCTCAAATGTATTAAATGAATGCTTGTTGAATTAATGATGATGATGATCAAGAGACAGCATCTATAAGTGTCAATTCTGTGCCAGGTACTGTCCTAAACACTTTACAAATGTTATTTTATACTCAAAGTAACTCTGAGAGATGGGTATTATTATTATTCCCATTTTACAGATGAGGAAATCAGTTTCCTCATCTGCCTCAATTTCCTTTCTGCCTCCAGGCAGAAAGAGGTTAATTAGCTTACCCAAACTTGCAAATGTCTGAAGGCAGATCTGAACTCTATTTGGAACATATTTGGTACTCTATCCAATTCATCATCTAGCTATATGAGGACCACAGTGTAATCTGACCATATTGTACATATAACCTGACTAGAGCTCTCCCTGGGCTCAGTTTCCTCATATGTAAAATGAAGGATTTGGACTAAATGGCCTTTGAAGTCTCAGTTCTAAATTTGTACTGTTTTGGTCCTACATATAAAAATGTAAGCCCAGTGTCCTTCTGGAGTGATGAATAATATTCATATAGTGTCAGACTTGATAGTATCAACTAACGTCTATGGTTTTTAGAAATAAAATAGATTGGCAATATAGGAACTAGGGTTCTATAAAGCTAAAAATCCTGGTCAGGCTACGTGTGCCCTCTCTATGAAAGCATCAGTATCTTAGGCAAGTCACACCATTAACAGAGTATAATGGAAAAAATTAAAATATGATCCAAGTAGAAAACATGCAATACAAGCCCAAGATGGAGGCAGGGACCCAGCTGATAGCACAAAATAAAGAGTGATAGGTGATAAATCTGACTGAAAACCAGAGTGATGTGTAGGAGGTTCACGGCACTTTGAAAGTGGAAGTTTACACATATTAACTGCCAAAAGTATAGTGAAACATTTCTGACATAATACATTCTATTTTGCAAGGTCTGAGTGGGCAAGAATTAATTTCTGTTGGATTTTTACACCACAATTTTTTCTTAAAAACAAAAAACACCACTCAACAACACAGCTTGGCTCTCACCTCTCTGAGTCTTTTCCATTCAGCTTACTTGGATGGTCATTGGAAGCTTTAATTAGAAGTTTCAATCCCTTTCCTGTCTTCACTCAATAAATACAAAACCATTTCCCTTGGAGTAACGATTTATAATAAATAATAAAATGTCTGAACATTTTCATATCCTTTGTCTTGTCTCATCTCTCTTTCCCATACACACAGACACACTTCAATCTTTCTCTTCTTTTCCTTTCTCTTCTTTTTCTCTTTTTCTACGTCAATCTATATATCTCTCTATCTCTGTCTCATACACACAAATACACCTCTCCTCTTTCTTTCTCTTCTTTTCTCTCTTTTTCTGTGTCAATCTGTTTCTCTCTCTATTTCTCTCAGTCTTTGTTTCTATCTCTGTCTCTATCATACACACAGACATGACTCTCTTTCCTTTTCTTTTCTCTTCTTTCTCTTTTTCTATGTCAATCTATCTCTTTCCTATCTCTTTCACTCTGCCTCTGCCTCTGTCTCTATCTCTCTGTCTCTGTCTCTGTGTCTTTCTCTCTCTCTCTCTCTCTCTCTCTCTCTCTCTCTCTCTCACACACACACACACACACACACACACACACACACACACATATCTCCACAATCCTTTTCCTAGAGGAAACTGAGCAATGTTCAACCAGGTATAATTCAAAATAAGAACTTATAAAATCAAGAAGATGTAGAAAAATGGAAATGGTCATTCATTGAATTAAAGGGAGTTGTGTGGAAGAAAACGGAGGAAAAAGAAACAAATTAAAAGTAAAAATTTCCTAATCCTAAATTCAAAGTTATTTCAAACCCAAATCAAAATTACAGAATGATTTACTTATAGAGAGTATGTATACTTACATGCTTCTCTTATGAAGAAGACACTGAAATCAGAATACCAAGTTTTGAGTTACAGAACTTGGGTTCTTATACTGATTCTGCCATTTACTAACCTTAGGTAAGGTTCTCAGTTTTTTTGGCCCTTGGTGTTATCATATGTAAAGTCAAGGGGTTAGATTAAATGATATCTAAAGTGTGTTTCATCTAGAAATCACATTCAATCTATAAAATAAACCAGGATATGTAATAATTATATCACAGGCATCTACTCTATCATCTGATAGATGAGGAAACTGAAGTCAAGAATGATGAAGTGATTGGCCTGTGTTAGAAGCCTTTGTTCCTGATCTGGCCAACTTCCTATGAAGCTAAATGTCAGGCCTGTTCTCTTTTGGAATTTCTGCCTTTCTTTCTATTCCTAGATGCCTAAAGTTAGATGGATCACAGAATCCCAGCACTAGAGCTATAAGTGAACTCAGAACCATTCATTCCAATTCTCCTTATTTTTTAGGTCATGAAACTTGGTCCACACAAGGTAAGTGACTCAGCCAAGTTCAAGCAAGTTTAGAGTATCCAATTTTTGATTTCAACATTATTCTCTTAACCCTTGAGTTATTGCTTTTTCTACTGTTGATAACACTAAAATCTAACTTCCTCATAGGGATTTATGGGAAAGTTATATATGAAAATACCCTAAACCTCTCCCTGAAAGTTAGAAGCCAAAGAATGATCTAGCCCAACTTCTAGACACTCGTCATTTTCAGTTGAGTCAAAAAAGGAAAGTGGTTGTCTCACAATTCTCAGCCATACTGGCAGGCTTCTCTTGATCTAATTTCTGAACCTCAGCACAACACCATGAACCTTGTGGGCATTCAAAGAATATTAAGGAATAATGATTACAATTAATGAATCTGATATATTATAATATTATGAATGAATCATGTCATCTTGTTTGAATACATCCATGAGTTTTTTCCCCATTGCTATTTCTGATATCCAGGGTTAAAAAATTTTTGGCTTTATTGATTTGTTTTAGTATCTACACCCATTAATTCTAGGCACTGATGTTCTGAAATAAATTATAACTTTGTGTCATGAAAAGGAAATGTCTCTAAATAGTCAAAATATTAAAAGATCCATATTTAAATTGATGACTATTGCTTAAAACACAATTTCATTATTTTCCCTTTTACCTCCTCTACCAAGATTTGTACTCATTCTCAACAAAAATATCCATTTAAAATACTTTATATTGTGACATAGAAGATATAAAGTAATAGGTGTTGACCATATAGTGAAATGATGTTTTAACAAAGTGATGACACTAGACACCACACTGCAAATGTAGGAAGAAAATATCTTTTTTTCTCAAATAATCAACAAAATATCAATATACCAAGAGGTATGAAGGTATCATTTTCATCTAGTTCATCTTACATATTTCATCTAGTAAGTACTTCATCTTACATATTTCATCTAGTAAGTAAAATTCTTACATGTATATCATATGGTAATGTCTCAAAAACTGCTACAATTAGTGCCATAATTATTTTGACAGACATTTCCAGATGGGCACATTTTGATTAAGTGATGTTAAAGATGGGCCTAAATATTCAAAACAGGATGATGGATCTTTAGCTTAAAGGGTCCTCAGGGTCTAGATAGATAGAACATTTGTTAAGTATATGGTTTGAGCATTATGTTAAGTTTTGTTGAGTTGTTTTTTCAGTTGTATCTAATTCTTTATGGCCTCATTTGAGGTCTTGTTAACAAAGATACTGGAATGGTTTGCCATTTCCTTCTCTAGCTCATTTACAGATGAGGAAACTGAGGCAAACAGGGTTAAGTGTCTTGCCCAGAGGCATACAGATTTGAACTAAGATTTTCCTGACTCCAAGTCTGGATTACCACCTAAGATGTAAATAAAAGCACACAAAACAGTCCCTGCCCTTAAGAAGCTTACATTCTACTAGGGAAAATCAGTGCATAAAAGAGTATTAGAAAAAAGTAAAAGGGAAAACAAAGCAGAACAGGAATGGTCAGTAGACTTTAGGAAGTAACATGGAGGCATGGGTCCCCAATAAAACAGGTATAGAAAGTTCATTTATTAGATTATAAAGAAGGGAAAGGGACCTGTATGTGCACGAATGTTTGTGGCAGCCCTTTTTGTAGTGGCTAGAAACTGGAAACTGAATGGATGTCCATCAGTTGGAGAATGGCTGAATAAATTGTGGTATATGAATATTGTGGAATATTACTGTTCTGTAAGAAATGACCAACAGGATGATTTCAGAAAGGCCTGGAGAGACTTACACGAACTGATGCTGAGTGAAATGAGCAGGACCAGGAGATCATTATATACTTCAACAACAATACTATATGATGACCAGTTCTGATGGACCTGGCCATCCTCAGCAACGAGATCAACCAAATCATTTCCAATGGAGCAGTAATGAACTGAACCAGCTACGCCCAGAGAAAGAACTCCGGGAGATGACTAAAAACCATTTATGCACACCTGCATTTTTGATTTCCTTCACAAGCTAATTGTACAATATTTCAGAGTCTGATTCTTTTTGTACAGCAAAATAACGTTTTGGTCATGTATACTTATTGTGTATCTAATTTATATTTTAATGTACTTAACATCTACTGGTCATCCTGCCATCTGGGGGAGGGGGTGGGGGGGTAAGAGGTGAAAAATTGGAACAAGAGGTTTGGCAATTGTTAATGCTGTAAAGTTACCCATGCATATATCCTGTAAATAAAAGGCTATTAAATTAAAAAAAAAAAAAAGTTCATTTATTAGACCCAAAGGACTCAAGGGCAAAAATCAAGATTTGATGGGGAGGAGATGAAGATGAAGATGATAGCTGGAGACACATGGGGAGAGATCACCAGGCAATAGCTTAGACCCTTATTTCCCAGCAGGATAAGACAAAAACTCATCTTTTGGAATCAGTGATTGCTGTGGGAGGGGAATGATGATTATGATTAAAGAGTAAGCAGGGTGATGTCAATTCTTTCATTTTACAAGTGAGAAAACTGGGACCCAGTTATACTTGTATAATGTTATACAAATGATTAGACAGAGGTGGCATTTGTATTTAAGGCCTCTCATTCTACAGCCAGCACATTTTATCTGATACCAAGCTGCTTCTCTAAATAACATTTTCTTTTTTATAAGCCACCCTTAATTACATGAAAGGACTATAGGAAAAGTGATTGAGTTCATAAGACTATCTCCAGGTCATATATAGTGTATGTAGTGGTAGAGAAAGTAGCTGTATGACTGGGAAAGTCACCAAAGCTACGTACTTCTTAATTTTCTTCATTTGTAAAATGAAGAGCTTGGAATAGTTCACTGAGGTTCTTTCTTTGCTTGATTGAATGACCTTAACATGCACCAACCTTAGTTACTTGATGAATATTTAAGGCAGAAAACTTTAGCATCTCCTTTAGGTTTAAAAATTGAAGAACTAATTTTTTTTTTAATGACCTGAAAATTCTCTCAGAGATCTGAAGTTAGAACCCCAAAGATTCACTAGTCAGATTTCCTCATTTTTTAGCTAAAGTGGGTAAGTCTAGAGAAAGTTAAGTTACTTGTTCAAAGTCATTGACAGGTAATAATCACTCAGAGCAGAATGGTAAGCCCTGACTTCTTACTCCAGAAAGTCTTCTTTCTGCTCTATTATGCTACTTCCTAAGTTGAAAATTTCAGATTTTACATGGATTTTATTGTGTGAAAATCAGTTTCTATTTTGAGGCTTAAAATAAACTATCCAATTTCAAAGTATTAAGTTAGAAGCTTCTGCAGTCTTCCAATATGCTCAATGTGTTAGTAATAGATAGTGAAGAATCAATAGGGGCATAATAAGCATCATCTTTTTGTCCATTTCTAATACCAAATTTAAATGAAATGTCCTTGGAAGTTCTTAAATGCCCAGACTGTACAGAATATAGAAGCAGGTAGATAGCTCAATGGGTGGAGCAATGGGCCTGGACTCAGGAAGACGAGTTCAAATCCTGCCTCAGATATTTACTGGCTGTGTGATCCTGGGGAAGTTACTTAATCTCTAGTTGTTTTAATGCACTGCAAAAGGAAACAACGCCTCTCCAGAATCTTTGCAAACGAAAACACATGAGCAATAAGATCTATGAGGTCACAAAGAGTCAGACAGGACTGAACAACTAAACAATTTAATAAAACAATAAAACTGCTGGGATTTAATAAAACAAAAAAATGTCAAAAATGACAAGGCTCCTTGTTGGAATCTTTACAAAGTGTTAAGACATTGGAGTTGATTTGATCTTAGAAGAAAATATTTTGGGCCAGAACTTGAACTAGGTACTAAGTGGAACTGATTGAACAATGCTTGTATTCACACCTTTAGAGAGCTCATAAGTATCTAAGTACTCAATGGAGTTCACACCTTTGGGAGAGTTCAGGGCTAGTATGAGATCTGAATTCACATCTCCCTTAGAACCAGAGAGCACTCTGGGAGATAACCCAGAATCCCTCTCCCTCCAGAAGGCGGAGTTAACCTTTGGGAGATCACATAAATAGAGGGAGCTCTTGGAGCTTGGGACAGACTGGAGATTGCGAAGCCACGAATCCAGACTGGAGATTGAGAAGCCACAAGTCGGAGCTGGCTGGAGGCTGAAGAAAGCAGAGGCAGAAGCCAAGGACAAAGCTGCAAGATCTCAGGCAGAGAGCTAGGCCTCAACTAACCGGGCTAATTTGGAAGGAGAAATAAATGTTTGCATTTTTACCAGCTGGCTGCGATTCTGGAGTAATTACTTATTTCAACTGAGACTAAGGCTGCCTCCAGGAAGACCACCGCAGCTCCTATTCTCAAGAAGCTTGCATTCTATATATTTGACTGAATAAAGTTAATGAAGCAGAGGGATAGAGCGCTGGATGCAGGGACAAGTTTACCAAGACTTAAAACCTTCCCCAAGATACTAAGGATGCCAGGATACTAACTAGTCAGTGACCCTAGTAGAAGGCACTCAGTGTTTATGATCCCAGGCCATAGACCTTATTTCCTGAATCACAGATCCAAGTTAGTGCAGGGAGTGCTATACTCTAATGAATCAAGATTTCACTTGGCTGACACTAAAATTAAAATGAGTTTTTATTCCCTGGGCACATTCTACATGACAAAGCAGGCGGGGGGTGGGGCTGGGGGGGTGAAGGAGACAGCCTGAGGTTAAACATTTGTTTAGTCACTCATACCGTCTGCCATGAGGATATAATCCAGTCCAATGCAATTCAAACCAATCCAAGTTGTATTTATTAAACATTTAATGTACTCCAAGAATTGTAAAAGGCATTGAGGATATTCAAAGATATAGTGAAAAGCAATTCCAGTCCTTAAAGATCACAAAAACCCAACATTATGACTTAAGGTAATTCCTTCATTTAATTTGCTGGTCCTCCTCCTTTCTTTCTGCTTCGTGTTCTTCCCAGGGAGTGGAGCGATCAACCCCCACTGCTGCCGTGCCTACACTGCCAAGGAGAGAATAGAACTCTCCAAAATATCCGTCAATCTGTTGGAAGGCTTCTGATCGCCAAGCAAATGTAGCATATGCTGTCTTCACTTTTCTTCTAGTCAAGTGCTTTCTGGACTAAACTTTTTAAAGACCACATTATATAAACAATTATATATAAATTTATACTATATGTAATATTTGCATAGTACATATACTATGTTACAACATACCTTTTAGCATTTACAATGGAGCACTGTGGTAGATAAAAAGATACACTGAGGAAATAAAAAGTTTAACCCACTCATGATTCTTGCTTGTGAGACCATACTGCCCACTATAAGTGCATTAGATAGTAACAGAATGAAGTGAAATCTGAGGAAGGTCTTTATTAACTAGAGGACCAAAACAATTGACATCAAAATATGCCGTAAAATCAATGCTATTAAGCATGAAGCTGCTGTACTATTATTAAAAAGTAAAACTAAATTTACAAAATAGATGTCTGCTTCCTGGATGCTCTGACACTATCACTATTGGTCTTGTTCATGGGGTCATCTTTATGAGATAATTGTCATCTCCTATTCACTACTCCTGCTTCATTTTGCTGTTTACAACTCCTCTTTGGGGGATTTTTGTTATGTTTGTTTTATTCTATCTTGGGAATTGTGAGTAAAGAAACTACCTCCACCGCTGAAAATCAGGACATTTCTTTAACATCTATTCTTAGAAAGATATCGACAATATTAGGAGACTAGATGGTTTTGTTTTGGGTTTTTTGGTCATCACACAATTATAATTTGCTAGAGGCAGTATTTAAACCTAGGCCTTCTGGATTCACAGGCCAACCCTCTCACCACTCTGCATCTTAATGCTTATAGCACTATAGTGATTCTCAATTTTATAATAGTTATGTATCTCTTATGCCCTCATATATTATTCTATATTCTAGTTAGCTGTGGATGACAGCCTCTTACTATATTATAAGCTTCTAGTGGGCTAACTACCATGTTGCATGAGATACTCAAGGATAAACTAGAACCTTAGGCTGCAACTAAGAATATGAAATCTAATAGAAATAAATGTGAAAAGTGTTTCACAAAGGTTTATTATAACAGCTTCATAAGTTGATGGGAGAAGGTAGTTAGGTGGCAGTTTCTGTGGATTCAATGTGAATCAATGATATGGTACGATAATCCAAAAGTTAGCTAGATTTTAGAGTTTGTTAAAAGGTATTCTCTTTTCTGCTGTTATGAACATCTGGATTGTATTCTGGTCTGGGTATTACATTTTAAGAAGGATTTATTGTTTGGTCTTTGTTTCAAAGAGGACCAGTGATATCGCAAGTGATGTCTTGACTTGATCATGAATTGGACTGAAGTGTCACTCTCTCTTCCAGAGTAATCAAAGTCCAGCAGCAAGACAATAGTCTGGATGACTAGTGATGGCCCAGGAAGCAGTAGATGAGGGTGACATCTTTGATTTTTGACCAAGCTCTAAGTGCTCCATAGTGCCTGCTTCAGCTGCCTTCAGAATTGTCAGAACAAATTGTTCCCATCCACTCATTCCACTATGAATCTTCACATGTTTGGAGTAGACATCCTTCTACCTCACTGAAGGGTTTGAGACCTGATGGTTACCCTCAATTGTCAGATTTACCAGGGTGGGGCTGCTGAATATGCTACAGTTTCTTGGAGCCATTGAGGAGAGAATGGGGTGAAGGGATGAATGGTTCTGAGAAGAGCTCAGCAGCCCTCACATCAAGGTTGTTAATCCTCTCTGAACACCTCATACATTTACAAAAGAAAGATTTGGGACAATGGTGTCCTTCAGTCACATCCAAGTTTGACCCCGTGAATTTTGCTGTCTATGGTTGGGATTTTTTTTTTTTTTTTTTTTTGGTAAAGATAGTTGACTAGTTTCCCATTTCCTTCCTAAAGCAGAGGATAAGTGATTTGGGCAGGGTCACACAGCTAATAATGTCTGAGGAAGGATTGGAACTCAAGTTTTCCTGACTCCAGTTCTATCCATTGAACCATCTGTTGCCTCCTGGGGACTAAGAGAGCTGACTTGAAATAACTGAAGAATTGTCAAAAAGAAGATAAATTTGATGTCTTCTATTTGGTAGAACTAAGAGTAATGGGATGAGGATGAGAAGATTAAGGCCCAATTTAGGGGAAAGTTTTCCATTAGAGCTATCCAAAAGTTGAATAGGCTGCCTGAGGAGAGATTAGGTTCCCTCTAACTAGAGATTTTTAAAGTGGGTAACCACCTATTATGGCTGATTTAAAGGCAGGTTCAGGTTGTGCTAAGTCATCTTGGAGATTCCTTTCAACTCTGAGGTTCTATAGTTTTGTGCCTACTCTAAACTCTGTTGTCCTCACCCAGTGCCTACCCCAAGGCTAGCAAGTAAACCCTTAAAAAAACCTGTCTATTGGCCTGAGTTAAATGTGACATACACGGTAATGGGTTGTATCCCCCTGCTTCTCTGCCAGAAAAATGACTGATATGCTGGGAATTTCAGTCTTTTTACTATTAAAAAATATATATATAGTTGGGAAAATGTTTTTGGACATGCGGGCACTTAAGCTACCCACATGCTTACATTCTGTATAGCACCTAAGAACAATCATATATATATATATATATATATATATATATATATATATATATAATATACATGTGCATACACATATATTATATATATGCATGTATATATGCACATGTACATGTGTGTGTGTTTTGTTTAAACTACCAAATCACAACTCTGAGTAAAAGATCAACACTAAAAGTTCTGTATTATTACCTTCATCTGAGTCGCAATAGAGGAATTTGTAGCAAATAGAGCAAAGTCCTTTTTTTGTGAGACAAATCACTTTAGATTTTCTTCTTGCAAATATACATGTACAAACATGTTCAAACAAATATCCAAACAAAGACATTTGTGCTGGTTTCCTATCTTTAAAATCCAATACATGTAAATCTTTTTTCAGTTAGGAAGGTTTTAATTTTTTTCCCATGATAACTACTAGCAAAATACCTAAAAACAGAAGTGGGTCCATAGAATTATAGATTAGAGTTGATAGGCTCCTTGGAAAATCATCTAGTTCAATGCCATCATTTCCTCATTAAAGAAATTGAGTCCCAGATAGGTCAAGTGATTTGCCTAAAGCCACACAGGTCTTAAATGGCTGTGCTGAGATTTGAACCAGTAGCTTTGATTTTTGAATATAATGTTCTTTTTGGTACATCACGGTCAACTTTCGCAAATGAGAAGTTAGTGTTATGAAGTCTATGAAAGTATTTATGTTATCTTTTCTAAGAATATATAGTGTTTATAAAGTTCATTCTGTTTCTCCATGCTTTACGGATTCCAGCTCATTCTTACAATAAACCTTTTTTTATTTTGTTTTAAAAAAACTGATGGTGATAAATGCCTGCAAGAGCTTCTAAAAAAAAAAAAAATCAAAATTTGTAGCTGTGATTACTTTGTTTGAAACAAAGGTTTAATTCAATGACAATCTTAAATCATATTTAAGAGCTCCCCAAATTTGATTGTAACTCACTTTTTCCTATGCATTCAAATTAGTTGATTCCTTTGTTCAACCCACCTACTTGTATTCTCTGTGTCTTTTCTGGGATACAATTCCCACAAAAAACAATCATGAAAGTACATCTTTCCAAGAGACAAATACAAGATTCTCTCATAAAGACAGACTACAATGATGAGCTCTGAAATCTCTGAACACTTTGCCTGACATATGGTAAGCATTTAATGAATATTCTGCCTGTCTGCATAGTTACCTATCTCTATCTATTTCTTTATCTTTAAGTGGTATACACACATATGTGTGTATACATATACACATATGTGTATAAAGTTATATATCCATATATACATATAAATATTCACATACATGCATATATATATATTTATGGTATTTGAAGGGGTATACATGCAATATATGCATATATACATACACATATGTGTATGTACCCACGCGTGTGTGTGTACAGTATGGTATGTGCATGGTGTCCAAAAGGAAAAGCCCAATTAGTGAGAAAGTAGAACAGAAGATAACAAGGAACACATTTGTAAAATATTTTCACAGTGTCTAAAGCTAAAAGTCTTTCTTGTAATCCCTTTTATCACCAAGGGAGCAGATTCTCTAAAGCTACCTAATATATTAACTAGTGGTATAGCCAACTTTGAACTTTAGACATACATGTTTAAATGTAATACATACTTGGCTTTCTTTCAAACTAGGTATGGTTCTATTTTTCTGCCTTTGGTTAAAAAGTCCAGAAATAATGAGAGGAGCTTCAGAGGATTTCAAAATTGAATGAGACCTTAGAGATAAGTACTCTTAGGAAAATGCCAATTATTGTGAATTGTAATGAGAGGATTACGATAGCATGTGTGTCTTTTGAAAAGTACAATATTATTGTTTCTTATTTAGCTTTGGATCTACAGTGATGATAGCTAACATATATGTTATGCCTTCTTTGCAAAACACTATATGTGTGATCTCATTTGATCCTCACGATTCTGGGAGGTAGTATCTACCTCCCATTTTACAGCTGAAAATACTGAGCCCAACAAAATTAATTTAAGTGACTTGCCCAAATTCATACACCTAAAGTCTGAAGTAGCTTTGAATTCAAGTTTTCCTAACTCTCAGCCCAGTGCATTATATATTATACCACCTGTCTCAGGATCTTTTTCTCTTATACTTGAAGTTATTCCTCACCCTAGATTTACATCAGTGGACTTCCTTTTTCATTTATGTTGCCACATAATTGTCCCTATTTAATTTATCGTCCTTCTGACTATTTATTTTTCCAAGACTGATTGATGTCCCATAATGATAATATCTGAAAGTTTAATAAAATATTTATTAAAATCATAACTTTAAATCCACTTCTAGAGGACTATGTTGAAATGCTTACAACCCTCTCTCTTACGATATCTTATATAGCATTTGAGCAGATGACTATGTTGTCAGATTGACTAATTTTTCTTTTAACATAAATATTTAGATGGCAGTAAAAATAGAAAATCCAAAACAGGGGGCCATGAAGGATTATATATGACTGAAACAACTGAACAACAACAAAAAAGAATAAGTGTTGTGTAAATAAAATTTACCAAAAAAAAGGAATATAGATGAGAACAATAAAGCTAAACATAAATCTTGAAATTAAAATCACTGCCATTGAGAAAAATTATAAAAACACTGAATCAAGGATTCATTCAATAAGGAACACAATATGTTAATTTTCCCAGGTCAATAAGAACCCTCTGATATCGATATCTTTTTAATACATTTTCCTAAAGAGTTGGGTTTTTAGCAAATGTGATTTCTGAAAAATATTTGTTCAGATAATTGAGGCCACTAAGGAAGGGCTGGAAAAAAAACTTTTTACGAGCAAGATTTTTGCATTATTTCTCTGTTATATACTATGAAGATATATAGATATACATACATTTATACTCACACATACATATACATGTATAACATGTGTAGGAATTGCATGTATATAAAATGTCTGTGTACATATATATACACATAGGCATGTACATATTTAGTTAAGTACACTTTTCTTTGGAAGGATTTCTAAAGTTTTAATTATTTTTATAGCAGTGAAAAACATTTTCTTAAACCTGGAAGTCATTTTCTATGGTAATCTGCTTTATCAGTTGCTCATCATTTTCTCCAAGACATTCTTTCTAAAATGAAATGTTCCTTTCCTCAAGTCAGACCATAGAAGAATTATTTCTGAACACTTGAGTAAAATCCATTCATTTATTTTTTTAGAATGCTGAGATACTGAAAAATGCATTATTTCACTTGAAACATAGTCTTCCAAACTATTTTTACCATTGCATAATTCAAAATGCTTAAGCCCTAAACTTAAATTTGGCAGTACTATTCTGCTAGATAAAAAAAGAAAATATACCCATTTTTAAGGTATTCTATGATCTATGAAAAGTGGTAGGCTTTTTCCTCTACCCATATTATCATATATCCAATAGGAAACAACCTTTGGTAATATCCAACAGAAGATCACAAAATCTTCCCCTACTCTCTGGTACTCTAAAAACTCTACCTTCTCTGCTCCTTTTATTATTTCCCTCAAAAAGAAGCAGACCTACTAGGGAAAGATGGGTATAGTGCAAGAACAAACAGTTCTGTGACTGAATTCCCAAATTAAACATACATCTCTTGAGTCTTTGTACCATCTTCACGAGCACTTATGAGATTAGTACATTTTAAAAGCTACTGGTAGGAGTATGGAATGGTACATGAATTAACATCCTTCTTGCAAAAAAACCCTGCAAATTAGATGTAAAGAATTCTAATCTAAGTACATAAGATGGAAAACAATTATCTGTGTAGCAATAATATTCAATATTAATATTAAGTATTGGTATACTTCAAATATGACTTTTTTCTTTAAATCATGGAGATGAGGTAAATAAGATCATAATCTTAGTGATGCACTAGAGTCAGGAAAGGGCTGATCAGACCAGGATGGAAAGGAAAAGATGAGTGATAAACTGCTCAAGGGGAGGAAATAACTACCCTAATGAAATCACAGATCCAACTAAATAAAATGTTGTATTTCTACTGATCTATTCATACTTTCTTACCCATACTTCCTTGTATATAACATTACATATTTCTGAGTCATCTGAAAGAGATATCTAATCACAAAAACTCACATAGAAATTGAATCCATAACTTTGGCCATTAAAATTTTCTTAAAAACTATAAAACTACCCTTTGTCAAAGGGGAAGAGAAAACAACCAAACACAGAAAACTAAAGAAAAATGCCTACCCCTTAGTGTGTGTGTGTGTGTGTGTGTGTGTGTGTGTGTAATGAAGTAACAAAAATACAGAAGAAAAAACTCTTTTGTTTTGTGTCTCCTTTCTCCATTTGAAGTTTGGGTACTCCTCTGGTTTTTTCCTTCCTTCCTTTTTAGTTGTCTTTAAATGTATTTATAGATCTGGTCTTAATGATTGAACTTGGCATTACCTCAGAGTTGTCTTTCCTCATTCCTTGTCTACTTTATAATTCTCTTTCTAAAACATATGGAACAATAACATCACAATCCATTAATATAATGTGATTTATTTAGTAATTTTCTATTAGGTTGTTTCCAAATTTTTGCTATTACAAATAGAATGTCTAATTTGTCTGGATTGGTCTTCTTTTTTATGATATTTTAAGCATAAAGTTCTAGTAGTGGAATTATTGTGTTAAAAAGTGAAATCAGTTTTATAATTTTTCCTTCATGTTCATGTTGCTCTCCAAAATGATTTTTACAAACCTGAAGTCCAGCTATCAAGAATGACTTTTCCCAAAAATTCTACCACCATTAGATCTTATTTTTTGGCATTCCCCTCACCTTTTTCTTCACAATTCTACTAATAAACTACAAGATGGTGTCTTGGGCTATCTTGATTCGAATTTCTCTGATTATTAGAAAATTTATGCAGATTTTTATATGATTATTAACGGTTTTATGTTCCTGTTTTAGTAAAAGTTCATTCTTGTAGTATATAATTAGCTATATACATACATTTATGCAAATGACACATCAATTTCTTATAGTCTATCTCAGAATACACAATCAAATACATTGATTTTGCTCTAATAATTTCTTCTGTTTGTTTAAAACTGTCCATGCTCTCCAAAGATGAGACAATTGTGTCATCCTTTTTTTTCTCCCAATTTAAAAAATAAAGCAAATGGATCCTATTCGTTTGTTGTAGTATATAGTATGAAGTATGTTAACAAATCTACTTGGGGTATAGGGGGGTATAGAAATATATAGCTATATAGTTTTTGCAGCAGTTTGTGCCAAATATTGATTCCCCTTTTCAGTTTTTTTAATATGATGAATATTAGAATAGATTTTTTTTCTATTTCAATAGAATTTTATGGTTCCAACTACATGTAAAGATAGTTTTTAACATTCATTTTTATAACATTTTGAGATTCAATTTTTTCTCCCTCCCTCCCGAAGACAGCAATCTTATATAAGTTATATATCTATAATCATATTTCCATATTAAATTTATTTCCAAATTATAGTGATTTTTAAATACAAAGTAAATCCTTCAAGATTAAGCACTGTTCTACTTTTGTCTTTCTATCCCCAATATTGAGCAGAGCGCTTTGTACACAGTGAGTACATAATAAATGTTGAACTATCAGGTACTAATTTTGTTGATCCATTTTCTATTTTTTTCTCAAACAGAATGGCTTTCCCCCTTAACTATTATTTTTTTTTTTGACATCTGATGGTGTTATGTTTTACTAGTTTTTTTTAAATATATTTTATCTGTCTTTTCCCATATAGATGCTGTCTATTTATGTGGTATTTTGAGTGGTGCTGTACATTAAATCTATATGATAAGGGATTATTGGTTTGGTGGCGGTTTTTTTTTTTTTAACTATATTTACAAGACCTAAGAGGAATGTTACATAAATAAATGGATAGAAAGCCAACCTTGATATAAAGAAAGACTTTGGTTGAAGTCCTAGATACATGACTTTTCTGGACAAGTCACTTAAATTCTCAGTTCCCTAAGCAATTCTCTAAAACTATAAAATTGCAATAAAGGTAGTTCACACAAGGAGCTCCCAACACCAATGAAATCAGAGGTGCTCTCTGGCTTACCCCCAAACACATGATTTTTTGTTGTTATTGCTATTTTTGTTATAAGGGTTAGGCTCCTAAATCTGGTTAATTTTGCCTATTCAACATTTCTTCTTTTCCTCCCTTTCTCTTCATATAACTACCAAATGGATATTCCCAAAGCACAGGTCTACCCATGTCACTCCCATATTTAAAAACTTTCATCCATTCCTATTACCCACAAGATAAAATAAATGCACATTAGCATGCATCTAAGGCTTTCCTGCCTTATTTCATATTACTCTCTTTCACCAACACTATGTTCCTGTCAGACTGTCCTACGTACTATTCTCTGAACTTTATACTGAATCTATGTCTCCATTCATTCCTAAGAAGCATTCCTTTCTCATCTCTATCTCTTAGAATCCTTAAGTTCAAAGTAGTAATGAAGGGTAATAGCACTTTCAGTCCTCAAACTATTTTATAGAGCAGCAATCATCAAAACCATTTTGTACTGGTTTAAAAATAGACAAGTAGAAATATGGAACAGACTAGACATGAAAAAAACAACAAACAATTGAACTCAATAACCCAGTGTTAGATAAGCCCAAAACATAAATTACCTAGAAAACAGTTGGCTATTTGAAAAGAATTGATCTGAAAACCAAAAGAACAAAAGAAATTGATTAAAAATTAGGTGTAGACCTCTATGTTATATTACATGGCACAGTAAATCCAAAGTGGACATGAGAATACTAATAATCACACAATAAAAAAAATAGAAGAAAACCATATCACAGATTTTTCACATAAGTGTAGCCAAACGAATTGGAGGAAATAGCAAAATATATAATATCTAATTTTGAGTACATGAAATCAAAAAGCTTTTTCAAAATTAATATATCTAGAAAAAGGAGGGAAGAAGTCAAATTTGGGGGCAAACTTTTTTTATCAAATATCTATGATAAAGGTTTGATATCCAAGACATATAGAAAATTAACAGAAAATACATAAGGGCAAAAGCCATTCCCCAGTAGATAAATGGTCAAATATATACAAGCTGTTCTCAGGAGAATTGTGAATTATTAATAATCATAGGAAAGAATGTTCCAAATCAAGATAAATGTAAATCAAAACAATTCTGAACTTTTACTTTACACACAGAAAATTATTAAGGAGAAAATGAGAATATTTAGTTTTGGAGGAATTGTGGAAAAAGATGAAAATTAATGCATTGTTGGTGGAGTTAAGAATTGGTACACACATATGCATATATTCATATTTATAAAGCTATGTATGTATGTGTATGTTTGTAAAATATGTATATCTATCGTTACACACATGTATATCTGTATATATTGGAGAAGGTACAGCTAGATGGATCAACAAATGTTGGGCCTGGAGTCAGGAAGACTCATCTTCCTGAGTTCAAATCTGGCTTTAGACACTTTTTAACTGTGGGACCCTGGATAACTCACTTAACCCTGTTTTTCTCAATTTCCTCCTCTGTAAAATGAGCTGGAGAAGGAAATGGCAAACTACTCCAGTATCTTTGCCAAGAAAACCCCAAATGGAGTCACAACAAGTCAGACACAACAGAAAACAACTGAACAATAATATACATATGTTTATACACATGTATGCATGTGTGTACATATACATATGTGTACATATACACATATGAAAAGTTATTGATTAAAAACAAACTATGCAAAAATATTTGCAGCAATACTTTTTGTAGTAACAAAAAATTAGAAAAAAAAGTAACAAATACTCATTTATTGGGGGATGACTAAACAAATTGCATGGTGTGAATATAAGAAAAAATGACTGTGCCATAAGAAACAATGAATGTGCCAATACAGAGAAGCATAGGAAGACTTATATGAATTGATGCAATGTTAAGCAATCAGAGTTCAGAAAACAATGCATTCAATGACTACAGCAACATAAAAGGAAAGAACAATCATAAAGCAATCTAAAGTAAATAATGGGAAATTTTGAAGAAAATTCTCAGTTCCAAAGAAAAGAAATGAGAAGGCACTTTATGGCCCCTTGCCCCATCCTACATCCTCTTTTTTGAAAACATAGGAGGAATTCATGTATAAAGAACATTATATATAACGTTAGATTTTAAAAATATATTCATTGACTTTAATGAATTTTTTATTCTTCCTTTTCTGTTCTATAAATAGTAGCATCCTGAGAGAGGAAAAGGGGAGGAAATGTAGGTGTTATAAAAAAAATAAAAGATATTAATAAAATATTTTTTTTAAATTCCCTAAATTCTTTTAAAGTTCAGCTCAGGTACCACTTCCTCCCAGAAGCTTTGTTGGTACTGTCTCCTCAGTTTTTCTAATTCCACATTTATAAGAGCAGGAAATCTTAATATCCTTAACACCTGGGCCAATGCCTTATACATAATAGAATTTTTAAAAAATGTTTGTTAAATTGAATTAAATGAAGGCATAGATCATGTCTTAAATATGTTTTTATCTTGTCACTGCTAGTAGAGTATATTATGTAAGATAGGTGCTTATTAAAAAATTGTTGAATGATGAAAACAGTGCTGGAAAGGTAACAATTGGAATTGTATTTGCAAAACAGTACCTGTAGAATTTATTTCACCTGGTTGTTTTGTTGATGAAATGAGATAATATATATGCAAAACATCTTCCAAACTTTACAATGCTAAATAAATGTCATCTATCATTATGATTCAATAGGAATAAGGGAGTTTGGACAGGTAGATTTAAGAGAAGATTTTTATTCTCAATCTTTCTGGACAGATATTCAAATAACTGAATTTGCTAACTTTTCAGACAACAGCAACATATAACTGTCCAGGTGATTGCCAGGGGGAAAAGGGGTAAACCTTGCATTTCATTTGCATTTTAAAGATTGATGGTTTTACAAAGATCACCTCTACTAAAGGCATTCACTGACATCTAGTTATGAAATGGAGGTTGACTTGGGGTTCTCAAAGGCTATGTTGGAGGAGCACAAACTCAAGTAGGTCCAATCAAATTGTAACGGTTTTAAAAAAAACTTCCAAGGTGGCAGTCATTTACCCTAGTTATCTTAAAAACCCTAGTTAAATCTTAAAAGGCCACCTGGAACTTGATCTTTTCAGAGCACTGAATCTCATAAGACTCATTTATTAAGATACTAAGGACCCTACTCTTTACTAAAGAAGAACATTTTCTTGAGCCCAGGGCCCTGAAAGTTCATGTCCCTCTTTGCCCTTGTCACTTCATTCTCTTTGTTGACTCATTATAATTTACCTGCTGTTTGATTATTAAGCATTTAAATGCCCCTAGGGAGTTCATACTGAGCTGATCCATTTCCATTCCAATGTGTTAACCAAACATCTTTCTTTCCAGAAGACATCATTAAAATATGTTCCAGAGGTGTACTGTCTTCACTGCACTTCACCTGCAACAAGGGGATTAGTCAAAAGATACTAAAAATTATGATAAATTGTAGACAGGAAATCCTTGAACTTTATAATCTTTGGCAGATGTTTTACTGTCATATTCTTAGGTGAAATATTTGTAATGATATACTGAATGTCAGTCACTATGAACTGATTCTTCAGGATGTCTCTCTTCCCTAAAAGGAAAATGGAATCTACCAACTCAAGAAGTGAGAGCTCCTATTGTGTAGAAGGAACATGCATAGTCAAAGAGTTACAGATTTTATTTTGTGGGTGTTTTTTTTTTTCTTTTTGATTAGGCAATTGTGGTTAAGAGACTTGCCCAGACTCACACAGATAGTAAGTGTTAAGTCTGAGGTCATATTTGAACTCAGATCCTCCTGATTCCAATAGTGGTGCTCTATCTACTGTGCCATCTAGCTCCCTTAGAGTTCTAGATTTTAAAATCTATCCTTTGCTATTAATGGAATTAATATCATTAATAATTAATATCATTTAACAATTATCAAATCTATAAGTATCAGTCATCTCAATATATGAGGTATTATGCCAGACATAATAATACAAAACCAAAAAAGAAAGAGTCTGTCTCCATGGACTTTACATTCTGTACACATAAAAGGACATACAAAGTAAATACGCAAATTTAGGATAATTTGGGGAAAGAGTTGTGAGGTAAAAGGAGGCCCGGAATGGTCTCAGGAACACAAGCTGAGTTCAATGATAAAGCTTTGAAGAAAACCTTTGAATAAGATGATCTTTCATTTTAAAGATGAAGAAACTAAATCCTAGTGAGATAAAAGTGTTACATACTTAGGAAGTACCAGTACTGAGATTTAGACCCAAAGTTCTATAGTGCTGAATCTACTGTTAATTCCATTATACCCAGCTGTTGTCCAATGGAAAAAAAAAAACAAAAAAAACCCAAGGTGAATTTAGGAATCCTAAGTTGTTTACTACAGACATATTTCTTACTATTAATTAGTTCAATTCAACAAACACTTATTAAGTATTTGTGTAAAGAAGACTATGCTAAGAGGTATCTTATGTCCATATAACTTAAAATTATATGTCCATATAATTTTTACATATAAAATCTTGAATTTGGAAAATGGTATACACAGGCCTGCATGCAGCTTGGATCAGGCATGCCATTATACTTTGGGAGAACATTCCCACTGGTCTTTACCCTGAAGCAAACTCATATTCTATGAATGCCTATCACAATATAAATATGCAGCTTCACACAATATAAAATAATATTTGATAAATGTATAAAAGAGCTGCAAAGTGTTATGAGAGGCCCACTAGGAGAATCTCAAAAAACTTCATAAAGGAAATAGTCCAAATCAGGCTTTAAAAGATGGTTAGGAATTCAACAGGTAAAAGGAATGGGAAAAGACTCACAAGCATAAGAGACTTTAAAAGGGGGCAATTCATTCTATGGGAACAGTACCAAATATTCAATACATGTAGAAATGTGATAAATACACAATTTAACAACTTTATAAGGTGAAGTTTGTTTGTGAGGTATTAACAACTTTGTTAAGAAATGATTTTTGTTGAGGCATCTTTCTATAAGATATGTCTATATAGCCAGATCATGCATTTTATAAAATTACATGGGACAGTCAAAAGGATAATGGCTTAAGAAAGTAAAATGAAGAGACTGGGCGCATGTGGGAAAAGTTGAGTCAAAACTCTGATGGTAGAAGATTTGGTCTTCCACTATAAGCAAATTTAGGATTATGAGATTTAGAGCTGGAAGGGACTTCAGATGTTATCTAGTCACCATGAATATTTGGCATAGTTATTCTGATGCCAGAAAGGAATTTTTGAGTAAGTCTATCTTGATGGGAGAAACTTAAGAAAAGGAAAAAAATAGAGATCCTGCATAACTCTTTCAAAATTATTTATTTAGCATATACCAGTATGAAAACACAAGATAATTACAGGTGGAATGTTGAGTGCTTTGGGCTGTAAATTCAAATATATCCTAATCACTAGAATTCTTGGAGGAAAAGATAGATAGATGGTTATTTGGTAGGACACTGTGGGGGAGGGGGAGAGACATACGGTTGTACTAGAAGTCCTCTGAGGAACGTTCCAGCTGAGGTACTCTGTGCTCCTCTGGGACAAAGAATGAAAACTGTTTTTCATACAGTTTACCAGCAATGTTTGTATTTCTCTGACACTGAATAAACCAGACATGGGCTATAGTAACCATTTCAGCAGATATCTTAATCCCTTAGATGGAGAGCAAGAATGATGCTTTATCTCGTAACTTTATTTTATTTGGTAACTTTATTTATCTGGTAACTTTAGTCATATAAATATAAACAAAACTAAGAAATTGATCTAAAAGCAATATCTAAAATAGGGATCACAGAGGTAATAAATCTTGTTGAAATTTCCAATACTATTTAATTTTCCCAAATTCATGCAAAGATATTTTTCACTATTCACCTTTGCAAAATTTTGTGTTCCAAATTTTTCTCCCTCCTTTCCCCCTTTCCCCTACCCAAGACAGCAAGCAATTGGATATAGTAAACTTTTTTTTAAAGTATTTACTTCTCTAATTTCTTTGTATCTACATATTTATTTGTTTTTATTCATTCATTCTATTCATTTACTCATTCATCTATATGTATGCATGTATGCTTGTATGTTTATGATTGGGTATTCCTCCCTATCTAGTATAGGCTAGAAATCCAGGGGCTACTCATGGGTGTGATCCTAATACATATGGGCCTGGGAAATTTGTAACTGCTCCATTTCCAACCTGCACCCCCTTTAGGCAAATTGGTTGTCCCATTCCCTCCCAGAGATTTACCATATTTGTGGCAGATAGACTAGACATTCCTGATCTTCATCTCTGTCAGCCTCCCCAGAATCAAAGATTACACCATGCTTGAAACTTTATTCAAAAGAGAGTTAAGTTCTCACTCAATCTTTTTTTTTCCATTTAATTTTAGTTAATTTAGTCTTCTGTCTTCCTATATAATAGTAGATTAAAGGGTTGTGTGTGTACATGTATGTATTGTGTGTGCATGTATATATGTAGTGAAGAGATGCTAGAAGTATGCATCCTAGTATATTGACACCAGCATCAAAAATTAACAATTGACAACATAACAGTGAAGGAAACATAAAATATATAAAAAACATACACAAAAACTTGAAAGTACAATAACCCAATTTTCATTTAAAAAAAAATTTTAATGTAGCAAAAAAGTAACTTTACATAACTCTCCAGTCCCAAAGATCATCTACATTACTGTATAAGACTATATCTGTTCTTCATAATGATGAAATTGAACCATCAAGAAAAAATTAAATTTTCATAGAATTAGTTTTGGAGCATAGGAAGGAGATTCACAATCATCTGATCTAATCTTTTATCTTTGTCAGAATACTTTCTACAACAAGATTATATTTCTCTCTTTCTCTCTTTCTCTCTCTCTCTCTCTCTTTCTCGTTTTTTCTCTCTCTTTTTCTGTCTCTCTGAGTCTCTTTCTCTTTCTCTGTGTCTCTGTCTACTTTACCCCTTCTTCCCCTCTGTCTCTTTCCCCCTTCTCTCTTCCTCCCTCCTTCCTTCCCTTTCTTCTCTCTCCTCCCCTTCCTTCTCCCTCCTCACTTTCCTACCCACCCCTTTTCCTCTTTCTTTCCCCTTCTCTATCTCTTCCCTCGCTCCTCCCTGCCCAGTTCTCCGCCAACATGTTTAATTTCTCTTTCTTGGCCTCCTTTGCTGGTTTAGTATATTCATCTTGCCTTCTAATATGAGTATCCTCCTGGTTTATTTTTTTTACCCTGCTTCTCTTTCCATACTTTATCTAAAAGCTCATCAGCTTCCCTGAATTCCCTGAGGAGTTTGTAGGTAACTCTCAAATCTATAAGTCCAGACAGATCTCTTTCTCCTGAACTTCAGTCCCTCATCTCCAATTGCCCTCATCAACCTCATACCACCCTACTCCTACCTGCTTCTACTTCAAAATTCTATATTTCTGTTGATGGCACTTCATAATTCCCCCTAGTCCAAACCCTCAGGATCATCTTTGGTTCTTACCTCTACTTTGTCCTCCTGGTCCCACACTTTGCCAAGATTTGTCATTTCTTTCTTCCACACCTTGCTATCACATACTGGTTCAAGTTTTTAAAATCTCTCACCTAATGATGAAATTTTACTGTACCACACTGTTCTTTATTGTGCTATGCTGTGTGATATGGTGGTGTTATCTTGTGTTGTGTACTGTTGCACTGTGTTGTGCTTGTGAAAATTATTTTTGCAGTTCTTTGAAAGATAGATTGGAGAGGGGAGAAATGGGGATAAGAGTTTAGGCATTCCTAATATGATTCCAGTTTGTTTCATACTGTTCCCTTTTACTGTCCAATCAACAGTAGGGTCTTTCCTTTATCTTATCTTGAACTCTCCAGCCTTGCGATATTTGTGCAGACCATTTCCATGGTCAAAATGTGCTCTCTCATTTCCATCTCACAAGCACTTCTCTTCCTTAAGGATCAATTAAAGTTCCACTTCTTTCATGAAAACTTCCATGATATCCCAGTTGCAAATGATCTGTTCCTCCTCAAATCTCTTCAACACCACTTTATCTTAATATTTCCATTGTCCCTATCTACTTTCTACTTTGTATCACACTCTACCTTGCATCACTTTTCTTGGCATATGTCAAATCCCCTTGATTAGACTATAAATAATTCCAGGACAGGGTCTGTTTCCATTTTCATCTCTAAACTCTCTGAGTCTTAAAAGAGAGTACCTTGCACTTAATGAGTCTGCAATAACTATTTATTGAATTGAATTGTTTAATTTTCCCCTTCTGATAAGTCAGAATGAGAACCATTATGGCATAGGTTTATATAGGACTGGGAGTAAGAATATTGGATCTGAATCTTGCCTTTGCCACTTACTAGCAATGTACTTTGGACAAATATGTGCAAATATCCGTCTAACAATCTGTCTAAACACCAGTCTCCTCATTTGAAAAATGAGGTGATTTCTATCCTCATTTTGTGATAGTGAATAGAAATCACTGCACTAACTTCCTTGTTGTAAAAAAAAAAAAAAAAAAAAAAAAAAACTTTAATAAATGGTTAAATAAAGAATTTTCTTCTTAAGAAAAGAGTTCTGTTTTCACAAATATAAATTGATCAGAATCTCTTGGACAAGAGAAGGATTAATATGTTTAATATACTCAGTTTAAGAAGACAAGTAGAAAGATATGATTTCTATATGGATTTGTGTTTCAGAGGGAAAGAATTAAAGGATAGTGATAGAGTTGGAATGGTAAAGCAACAATAAAACATTTAAAATACAAAAGATAGAAAACAAAGTTACTAGCTTGTTCAATGATTCATATTTTTTTAAATCAGTTAGCTAACAAAAGTTTGGGAGGACAACAAACAAAAGACAAGGAGGACAAACAAAAGAAGGAGGAAGTGAAAATATCCAGCATAGGGGAGAGATAGAAAAAGTCTTGCAGAGATGAATTAGTTGCACAACCTAGAGAGGAATTAAAATGCTTGCCCTCCATCTCCTTCTTAAATGGGAGGCTCTGGAAGGAACCAGCCAATCAGATGAAGAAGCGACACAGTCAGAATAGAATTTTTCTTGTGGAAATAGTCCAGAGATGGAGTGAACTTCCAGGAGAAAAAGATTTCTAAGGCATGGTAGACAAATTCCTTTGGAGATGTCAGCTGTGCAGGCTGATAGGTGTATAGCCCATTCCACTTTGGGACTAATTATCATGGTTAGGAGGGTTTTTTTTGTACTTAGCCAAGAGACATAACTTCTCTATAGAGCTTCTTTTGAGAATAATTCCAATAAATTTATTTCCCACAAGGAAATACATAGAAGACCTGGTGATTTTATATGTATCATCTGTAAGGAAGACAGAAAACTAGACTGCCTCTGTCAGTTTCCATATATACCCCTCAAGTCTACCTTAATGTTCACTTTTTTGTCACTTCATCATGTCTCTTTGAAAACCCATGGACAATAGTACTTCAATACTGCTCATGGAGTTTTCTTGGCAAAAATACTGGAGTGATTTGCATTTCTTCTCCAGTATTAAAGCAGACAAGGGTTGTGACTTACCTGAGTCATAGGGTTAGAGAGTGTCTGGAATCAGATTTGAACTCAGTCTTTCTACCTATAGAGCCAGTGTCCTATTGGTCCTATTAAGACCCTTAACATTGTGAAAGACTAGTCATCATAATGTCTTGATGAGTTCTATACTCAGGCATTTGTTTCCTTGGGACTGTGACAGTTTCCTCATAGATTTGTCTCTTTAATATATTCCTCTATTTTCTTACATCAGATACATTGGATATCTTCCACAAGTCCCATTATACAAATATCAGAATATAAAAGGAAGCCCTAAAGTAAACATCCAGTTTAATCAGGAATGCCAGACCTCCCTTGCTGCCCTGTATGATTTTTCCCCAAGCATTGTCCTCCTCTGGGATCAACTGCTTCAAGTGAAGATACCTTGGTAGCAATGCTTCATAAACTTTTTCCTCTTGTAACCTCCTTTTGACTAAGAAATTTTTACTCAACCCCCAGGGATATAGGTATATAAAATAGGTATACAAATCAAATATTTACTGATAATCATAATTTCATGACTCACATTCAATTATGAGATTCCATATGGAGTTGTGACCCACAGTTTAAGAAGCTTTGGTATAGTAGAGATCCAGTCTTGCAATCAGAAATATCAAGAGTCACTCCTAACAGGTACTAGCTGTGTGTGAGCAAGTCACTTGTCCTGGTGGGTGGTTCTGCAGTGGTTAAGGCAATGCTGCCCCAGCAGCTCCCTACATTGAAAAAGTCACAGATCTAGTAAATAAATAATAACAATAACTAATATTTGCAAGAAAGATAATGATTACATAGTGGATGGAGCATTGAGCTGGGAGTCAGGAAGTTCTGAGTTTAGGACATATTTATTCAGACATGTTCACTTTGGAATTCTTACCCAGAACTGAGACATTTCATAATATTCCCTTCACACATGGACTTGGTAAGTCTAGTTTGGTCCAGACATTCACGATTCTATTTTTCTCACTAAAAGAAATGCCACAACTGCTAGATCTGTTACAAAATGAATTTTTGCTGGAAAGCTGGTACTGTTCTAATTAGAACCACTGAAGCTTGCCTAGTGTATAGCTAGAGTTTATCTGGAGTCTTAGAATCCATATTAATTAAGTATCAAAAATCAAATGCTTATTTAGGTGTGTGTGTGTGTGTGTGTGTGAGAGAGAGAGAGAGAGAGAGAGAGAGAGAGAGAGAGAGAGAGAGAGAATGTTGACCTGGATGAATGCAGTCACAAGCTTATGGCCAAAAGAACAGTTAAAAATGGATCTAACACTTTCCAGCTGGTTGGCACTTGCAAAGTACTGTCTATACAATGTCCTCTTTTAGCATGACCCTACTAGAATCTGTTTTCTAAGCAGCTGCTAAATGATGTAAACAATGAAATACAAAATTAAATGATTACCCTTTAATTCTTCAGTTGAATCTAATTTAGAGAAAGCTGAAATAAGCATTTTCAGTATTCAACATGCAGCCTGACACAAGCCTTACAGCTGTACACCTTCCAGGCCATTTGCCTCCCCACTAAGCCCAGCTAATAGCAGATAGCTAACAATATGTGAACAAATAAGAAAGTCTTCTTAAGAAATAAGAGGGTTGTATTTGCAAAAATGTTGGGTAAACTGTGGTATATGAATATTATGGAATATTATTGTTCTGTAAGAAACAATCAGCAAGATGTCAGAAAGGCCTGGAGAGACTTACATGAACTGATGCTGAATGAAATGAGCAGCACCAGGACATCATATACTTCAACAACAACACTATATGATGATCAATTCTGATGGACATGGCCTTCTTCAACAATGAGATGAACCAAATCAGTTTCAATAGAGCAGTAATGAATTGAACCAGCTACATCCAGCGAAAGAACTCTGGGAAATGAGTATGGACACAACAAAACATTTCCACTCTTTCTGTTATTGTTTGCTTGCATTTTTATTTTTTCTTCTCAGGTTATTTTTACCTTCTTTCTAAATTCAATCTTTCTTGTGCAACAAGATAACTGTATAAATATGTGTATATATATATATATTGGATTTAACATATATTTTAACATATTTAGCATGTATTGGACTACTTGCCATCTAGGGGAAGGGGGTGGAGGAAAGGAAGGGAAAAGTTGGAACAGAAGGTTTTGCAAGGGTCAATGTTGAAAAATTACCAATACATATGTTTTGTATATAAAAAGCTATAATACAAAATAATAAAAAAAAATAAGAGGATTCAATTTCTTGATGAAAGGGCAAAGGTTACCTTTTCTTTACAAACTTTAAAGCAATATGGGTTCCTTAAGTTCATAGGGTAATAGATCAAGAGTTTAAAGAATTCTCCAAGTTCATCTTGGTCCAACTTTCTCATTGTACATTGTACATTGAGGAAACTGAGATTTGGAATTTCAGTTTGGGTCCTTTGACCTTGATTTTATCCCTCTTTTTGCTGCACTGCTATATGTTTAAAGAGGGTTCCCATGGCAAATAAAAGAAAGTTCAGCCTTCAGGACTGGCTAATCATCTGCAATCAAGTTTTGTACATTTAATATATTTCTGAGTAGGTCATTTTGTTATGGTCCAATTTCAGAATGTTAGAATTTGTGTCATTTGGCAAGTTATAGT
The DNA here is from genome assembly GCF_902635505.1 of Sarcophilus harrisii. Classification (NCBI taxonomy): domain Eukaryota; kingdom Metazoa; phylum Chordata; class Mammalia; order Dasyuromorphia; family Dasyuridae; genus Sarcophilus; species Sarcophilus harrisii. The sequence goes on along the minus strand of NC_045426.1, from coordinate 154,956,625 downwards.
TAAAATTCAATTACAAATAGCCATAAATGTAGAGACCCTTTCCTAACTTGAAAACTCTACTAAGTGACAAAATAGAGCAGGGGGCTTAAAGTCAGAAAAATGTGAATTTGAATCCAGTCTCAGGCATTTATTAGCTCTGTGACCCTGGGAAAGTCACTTAATCACTGTTTCCCTTTGTTTCTTCATCTGTAGAATGGGAATCATAATAGCATCTATTTCCTAAGATTTTTGTGAGGATAAAATGATACAAAAATTGTAAAGTATACGTAGTACTTAGCAAATAGTAGGTGTTTAATAAATGCTTGGGGGAGGGAACAATCAATGTGCAAATATCGTCTACACATCCAAATCAGAGGTACATTGTTCTTCCTCCTCAATCCAGTTCATGATTACTTAAGCTGCTCTTCTTTTCTCTTTTTTCCTTTCTATCCAACTAGCTCTGGTTAGCATCCAAACTCCCAAACAGCAATTGGTGAGTAGTAAGAGTAAACATGAGATCTATTGTTTCTTCTCTACCACCTTTTTTCTTCCTCCTATGAAGGATCTTCCATGTGCTCTCTCTTTTAGTGTCTTTTGCCATTAAGAAGTTAGTTAATTCTACCTGGTGCAGATAAATAAGCAATTTCTTTCCCAGGCACTAGGGACTAGGTATTTACAAAGTGCAAAGAAAGAGGCTTTTATAGAAATTTCGTTGCAATGAAATATAGCCTAACAGTTCTGAAAACAATGAATTGCTTCTGGTTCCTGGATTTATGATCCAGAAATCATAGAATTCATAAGATTTTAGAACTTGAAGGAATTTCACAAATAATTTTTTTCCGATTTTTTGATTTTAAAATAAAGAAATTAAAACTCAAAGAGATTCAGTGACTTGTCCAGTCATATAGGTAGAAAAGTGGCAAGATCTGAGGTGAAATCAAATCTTTTGACTATGTTCTTACCAATATACCAAATTTCCTGTATGAACAGTAAATATATTTGTATTAGACAAATATTTGAATTTTTCACAAATATAATGGAATAATTAATTCTGCTGTTGTTCAGTCATTTCAGTCATGAGGGTTTCTTGGCAAAGGTACTACAGTGGTTTGAAATTTCTTTTGCAGCTCATTTTATAAATAAGGAACCTGAAGCAACAGGGTTAAGTGACTTGCCCAGAATCACATAGCTAGTACATGTCTGAGGCCAGATTTGAACTCAGGAGGACAAGTGTTCCTGACACTGAGAATGGCACTCTATCCACTAAGACACCTAGCTGTTTAATTAATCCTGTAAATTATCCAATTGTTAAAATGTGTAAAATAATTAATTAAAAATCACTTTGACTCTGAATATAATTTGTGAGCTAAAACTGTTTTCATCCTTAGAAAACCAAAACTAGACTCTAATAAATTAAAACCAAAAAATGATATGAATAATCCAACAACAATAGTTTTGTATAGTGGTATGGAGCTCTGGTAGTTTTTATGACCTATAATGAAAAGAGATGTTAGCTCACTAACAAATATTCAACAGCACTCATACTGATGGAGTAATTTTTTCACACTCTAAAAAAATTCATAGAGTAAAGAAATATCTTTCCTATATTCTATTCAAGATGAAAAAACATTCCACTGGTTTCTTCCTGGGTGCATCTCCTTCATAGAGAGGATATAGTAGCCTTGCCTGACTTTTCTCTACATTATTTCCTCCCATACCCTTTGTCTCACTGAGGGGAAAATAATCCTATTCTTCTAGAAACTGTATTTCTGCATGGACCCACACTTAACACCATATACCAAGATAAGATCAAAATGGGTCCATGATTTAGGCATAAAGAACGAGATTATAAATAAATTAAAGGAACGTAGGGATAATATACCTCTCAGACTTGTGGAGGAAGAAGAAATTTGTAACCAAAAATGAACTAGAGATCATTATTGATCCAAAATAGAAAATTTTGATTATATCAAATTAAAAAGCCTTTGTACAAACAAAACTAATGCAAACAAGATTAGAAGGGAAGCAACAAACTGGAAAAACATTTTCACAGTTAAAGGTTCTGATAAAGACCTCGTTTCCAAAATATATATAGAATTGACTCTAATTTATAAGAAATCAAGCCATTCTCCATTTGATAATTGGTCAAAAGATATGAACAGACAATTTTCAGATGACGAAATTGAAACTATTTCCACTCATATGAAAGTGTTCCAAATCACTATTGATCAGAGAAATGCAAATTAAGACAACTCTGAGATATCACTACACACCTATCAGATTGGCTAAGATGACAGGAAAAAATAATGATGAATGTTGGAGGGGATGCGCGAAAACTGGAACACTGATGCATTGTTGGTGGAGTTGTGAATGAATCCAACCATTCTGGAGAGCAATCTGGAATTACGCCCAAAAAGTTATCAAACTGTGCATACCTTTTGATCTAGCAGTGTTACTACTGGGCTTATATCCCAAAGAGATCCTAAAGAAGGGAAACGGACTCACATGTGCCAAATTGTTTGTGGCAGCCCTGTTGGTAGTGGCCAGAAACTGGAAATTGAGGGGATGCCCATCAATTGGAGAATAGTTGGGTAAATGTGTTATGGAATATTATTGTTCTGTAGGAAATGACCAGCAGGATGAATACAGAGAGGCTTGGAGAGACTTACATGAACTGATGCTAAGTGAAATGAGCAGAACCAGGAGATCATTATATACTTCAATGATACTGTACGAGGATGTATTCTAATGGAAGTGGATTTCTTCGACAAAGAGAAGATCTAACTCAGTTTCAATTGATCAAGGATAGACAGAAGCAGCTACACCCAAAGAAAGAATACTGGGAAATGAATGTAAACTGTTTGCATTTTTGTTTTTCTTCCTGGGTTATTTTTACCTTCTGAATTCAACTCTTCCTGTGCAGCAAGAGAACTGTTCAGTTCTGCATACATATATTGTATCTAGGATATACTGTGATATATTTAACATGTATAGGACTGCCTGCTATCTAGGGAAAGGGGTGGAGGGAGGGAGGGGAAAAGTCGGAACAGAAATGAGTGCAAGAGATAGCACAAATAAACAGAGAAACAAATAAAGGATAAGAAGACTGAGAAGGTTAAAAAAAAAAAAAGAAAAGAAACTATTTCTGAAACTGGGATTTTTTATTAGAAGGGCCTTCATGTTTCTCTCTCCTAATGCACACATATTTTGTATAGTAAAGGTTGTTTTCAAAATTCTGGGCCCATAGAAGGGATCCAAATGTACTTCCTAGAGCACATGGAAGGACTCTCATACTATCCTTAGCTAAGTTCTTCTTTCACTATGAATAATAGAATTTTCATTCACAAGTTATCACCAAAACAGTGGCACAACACCTATGAGAAACCTTTTTTGCCACACTAAATAAACACATTGAACTTTCCTGAGTAGAGGTTTTGTCAACTGAACCAGCTCATCTCTTGCTTTGGATTCTGTCTTCTGCCACATTTCCATGGAAATAATGAAAAGAACCTCCTTGACTGAGAGTCAAAAAAATCTAGTCATTGTACTGGACAGCTCCACCTAAATGTCCCATAAGTATCTCAAATTCAATATACCTAAAATTGAACATATTTTCATTTCCCTAAACATAACCCTCCTCCTAACTTGACTTTTTTGTTGAAGCCACTAAGTCACCCTCGTTTGCAATCTAGGAGCTTTCCTTAACCTTTTAATACTTAGTCCAGTGGCTGATACATAGTAGGCACTTAATAAATGCTAGTTGATTGATTCTCCCTTCTCCTTATCTGATTATCTGCCAGTTCCTGATGATTCTACCTTTATAATATTCTCTCCTCTTTCACCTCATCCTATGCCATTTCATCCCATCTTATCCTATTATATCCCATCTTACTTCATTTCATTCAGTTTTATTTCCTTCTATTCGTATCTACTGAGCAATTGATAAATTACTAAAGCCTACCTTCTACAGATTTCTAGAAACCAATTCTTTCAATAATGTTTTTGGTTTGATTGAGAAAGTGAGGGTGGGCAATGCTAAGAAGAATGAGCATACTGGGAAATATTATAGAATTATAATCTGTAAGAAATTCAGAAGATTATCTAATAGAACAGAAACTCTAAAGAGAAACATACTTAAATCATCCTCAAGAGATAGGAAATCTACCCTTATTGAAAAGACAAGGAAAGAAATGTTTCTGGAACAGAGTGTATCAAAGGAAGGATGCTAGAATGGAACACAGCTCAACTTATCAAATAATTAATGAGTCCACTAATATCTGTAACCGACTCTGATGCCCTAGTAAAATTTTACAAAAGACATTCTTGTGTTTTGTAAATAAGAAATTAAAAAAGAAATATCCTCAACTCTTTCTCCTATATCTCCCCTTTCCAAGAAAGAGCTGTGTGTACAGTATTTTGGGCATCTGAAAGAAAAACAGGATAATTAATAGGAGCTATCTCTTGGTTTCTCTTGCTCTATCTGTTGCTTGATCATGTCCATCTTTTGCCTACATAGATAAACAATTATGTGTCTTTGGAGAGTGTAGTTAAACTTCCATCAAGTTCCAAAGATGTCACTGAAACTATGTATCTTCATACTGCTCTATGAAAACCTTAAGATCTATGATAACATTTTGGAAATATCCTTTGTTGGAATGACATCATCAATACAATGTCCCTTGTAGTGGGCTGATCCATGTCTGGTGGACTCTAACTGTAGGTGAATACCTAAGTTAGACAATGTGATGAGGTGGGATGTGTCTATAGTACCTGTGGAGGAAGAACACCTGAATTACAAACTCTATCTCTGATGTTTCTTAGTGAGCATAGATAAATCATTTAACCTCTTAAAGAATGTATTTTAAATAGTCTCTAACTCCCTTCTTTTCTATATGTATTATCTATGAGCCTTATAAGGGACTCCATGTATAATCACAGCTGTGGAATTTAACTGAAGCTCTTCAAACTCATTCTATTTATATGATGCTGTTTCCCCCTCTCACCTTCTCCTCCCTCTGCCCAAGGTGAGAAATAAATTATCACTTAAAAACCAAAACAAGAGAACAACCCTGGAAATGGTTAGATTGATTGTCAACTTAGCTGTGTCTTCTTCACACCCATCTCAATTTTTCTGTCTTTAGTCTTCATTTATGGGTATAAAACCTCTTATAATTAATCCTAAATGTTCTTGTCATTTTACCCCCAAAGGAGACAATCTATTTTAATGAGGCCATGAAAAACAATATGACATGTTTATATTTTAAGTATAAGCTTCTCTTTTTATCTTCTTGGTTTTTTTCTTATGTCTAAAATAGTTTTGGTGAGGAAATACTTTGTTCTTTAATACTGGGACAAATGGGAATTTGCAGCCTAAGAGGATAACAGCAATGCAAATAGGGAGATCAAGAATGGAAATGTAAAATGACCCACTTATTAAGAATCATCACTTAGGGAAGGGAAATAAATTAACTTCTCATACAGTTTACAGATTTGCCCCCAGCTCTCTGTATAGATCTTTATAAGAGAAAAGAGGCTTGAATGGAATATGTTTCTGTCCCACAGTCAGTTTGGAATGATTCATCATTCACATGACCAAGAAATAAAAGGCAGAGAAAACCAAAACCTAGAGCCTTAAGCCTCAGGCATGGAGGATTTAAGGCTTTCCAGGATTTAAGAAACAGCATCCCTTTACACCTCTCACTCCTACCCCAGAGCATCAAAGTCTTGAAAGCTGTAGATTCCAGGAAGGAGGAAAATTAGTAATGGTGGATTTGATCATTGTGAATGTAAGGTATATAGTAAGCAGTATGACTTCAACAAGGTGAATCTAGTGACATTATACAGTAATATATTGGAGGAGAGTCTAGGCAAGGGAATTAGCAAATGTAATATAATTGAAGCGTGACATGATAAAAAAAAAAACTGAAAGGAGTTTAGTGGTGATAGGAAGAGAAATGAAGGCATGCATATTTTGAATTCATAAGCCTAACTAGTGTCTATGGATGATTCTAGTCCCTGAATAAAATATCTTATTCTTTCTTATACTTTACTAATTGCACAAAAAAAAAAAAAAAAAAAAACATTCTCAATTCTCTATTTTATTACTCCCTTTTCTCATCAAAGCAAGGACTACTTGATATAATGAGGGCCTGAATCAGAGTGAATGGAGAGGAGATGTATGGGAGAATTGGCATTAAGGTAGAATATACCAATCAACTGATTGGATAAAGGGAATGAAGGAAGAGTGAAAAGTTGAAGATTATTCTGAACTTGTGAACCTGGGTGACTGGAAAGATAACAGAAATTCCAACAGAAAAAGGAAAATCAGGAAGGGGGTTGTTCTGGGTAAAAGATAAGTTTTGTTTTCTCCTTTGTCTAGACAGTGTCCCACACATAACAAATGCTTATTCTTGATTGCTTATGGAATCTATAGGATTTGGTAACTTATTAGATACAGATGTCAAAGGAGAAGGAGCAATCACAAATGATGTTTGTATGGGAGAATAAGGATACCAAATACTCTCTCTTTATAATTTGACTATATATATATATATATATATGTAGGGGATGGAGAGGTGGGGGGATGTGGGTGTAATATATACACAGAGGGAAATAGAAAAAGAGAGAATATACTCCTAAAGTCAGTTTATTTATTGATCACTTTTCTGTATTCTCAAAAAGATCACATGAAAAATGTGTTAGTCTTGGGAATCAAGAGCCTTGAGGTCATTATATTTCAGACATTTGACAGGAGCATGAGCTTGTTCACATTACTTCACCTATCACAGCCTTAGTTTTCTCAGTTGTATGTCATTATGTGAAGATCCCATGATTTCACTGCCAGAACCCCCTGTAACACAAACCTATAACCTGTAGTTTTAGAGATCCTGGAGGCCACATGATATAAGCTCCTTGAGGACAAGGATTCATTAATTTTGTTCTCTATATTCCTGGGAACTAGCACAGTGCCTAACATATAATAAGAAATTAATGTAATTTACTATTCATTGAATGAATTAAAGTTTCCAAAACATTTTCCTCATGGCAAGTTTGTCATATAGGTAATATATTTGAAGGGTTGTTTTGTGAATAAAGGACAAGACTTTGTGAGGCTTCTAGAAAAAACAATAGGGATAGCAGTCACTGGAAGGCAGACTGAAGCTCAATATAGGGAAGAATTTCCCCAATAATCAAAACTGTCCAAACATGGCCTAAGAGAGGTGAAATGACTTGTTCATTGTCACACCACTACCAAGTGTAAGAATCAGGATATGTAGTCAGATATTTGTGAATCTAGACTCATCTTTATCCTCAGTTCCTCAGCTATAAAATGGGGATAACAATACATGGACTACCTATTTCCCTTTTTTGTTTTTGTTTAATTTGTGAACATTACTAAAATGTCAATTGTTATTATCATGACAATATTTTAGTTCCTGCTTGTTACACTGCTACATTGGCTCTTCTATTAACAGGCAAAGGCAGCCACTTTATGAATACAAACTTATTGTCTCAAAGAACTACAAGAACCTCTATGTGAGTTTCACTTGTGTGCTTGCACATGCTCTTATAAGAACCTGTGCACTCAAATACACTTTCTAAAAGTTATTTTTTCACAACACATTCTTATTTTTCATAAAAATGAAACAAATGGCACAGCAGAACAAATACTTTGGCAGAATTCGATTTTTTTTGTATTACAGCAAAACCCACTGGAGTGATGTGCCATTTTCTTTTCCAGTAGATTAAGGCAAACATAGGTTAAGAGGTCACATAAGTAGTGACTGTCTGAGGCTGAATTTGAACTCAGGTTTTTTTTTGACTTCAGGCCCAGTGTTCTATTTACTGAGTCACCTAACTCTTTATATATATTAACTTGGAAACCCACAAATTAATATTATCTATGTTGTATTGCATTCTAACTTAATTTAATTCTTTTTGTCAATTTCCCCATCTTAATTCAATTTAGGCTTTAATAGGGAGTTTTTTAGGCTGTGTTTTTGACACCTCTGGCCTAGGAAAAGATCAAATGCCTAGGTCAAGGTCACATATTCAATAGTAATAAGATTCTAGATTTGAAACCAGGTCTTCCTGGTTCCAACTCTATTATGAGGGCCTTCAAATTTTCAAAAAATAATAATAACTCATAAGGCAATAAAAAGACCTCAGGAGTCATTCTGTCATCTATTTTACATTATAAATAAGAAAATTACAATCCAGGGAAATTAAATGAATTAAAGTCATAAAGATATCATAAAGAATCAAAAATTGAACTTGAATTCATGTTTTATGATTAGAGAGCTCTTTCCATTGTACCATAGACATTTATGGAACCAGTCTGGTACCAAGCCTTGGTTACAATTATATAGCCTTTTAAGAATACAATATAAGCTATCTCATTTTATAGGGTCATGGTTAATATTTTCATTATAATCAAATGTACATAGACTTTTTTTAAAAAAATACTCTATAAACTCCTTGAGAACTGGGTTTGTATATCTTCAAGAATTAGCATGGTGTTTAGCATGGAACAGGTAACTAATGCATCTTTTTAGTTATTGAATGAATGAAAGCTTCTAAAGTGCTTCTCTCATGCAAATCCTTGAACACAGCTAAGTATACCTGACTGGTTGTTCTGTAGACAAGAAAGAACTAATACTTATTTTATGATTAGAAAGCAAATGTAAGTCTGATATACGGAAGAATTTCCTAACAACCAGAGCTATCCAAGCATGGGATCAGCTCTTTTTGTAGGAAGTAAATTCCCCTGCTAATGGAGCTATTATTGCAGAAGCTAATTAGTAAATCAATTATTATTTATTATGTATCTACTATTTGTTACGTACCATGGAAAAATAAAAATTTACCATCACTTATAAGAGATGCTATAGACAGGCTTCAGGAAGTGGTTAGAATTACCTCTGAGGTCCCCTGTAATTGTAGAATTCTAAAATTCTATTATGTATATAAATATAAAAAACTTTTTATACAAATAAACTCAGATATAAATAATTGAAGTAATATTTATTGTTCATGTGTAAGTAAAGCCAACATAATTCTAAAAATGACAGTCTTACTTAGATATTCTATTTATCCAATGTTATCTCAATTAAATTATTTAAAAAAATATTTTATCAAATTAGAAAAAAAAAAACAAAGCTCATTTGGAAGAGCAAAAGATCAAGAAATTCAAACAAAAAAGATGTAAATAAAGTAGATTCAGTATTATCAGATCTTAAACTATATAATAAGGGAGAATATTTTTGAAAATTTGATTATTTTAAATTAAGATTTTCTTGTATAAATAAAATCTATGTAGCCAAGAATTGAAGGAATGCAGAATATTGAAGAAGAAAAAAATTTTTCATAGACAATCTCTCAAATAGGATGTGATTGGGTTGGAATAATGTCTTATAGGAAATGATAATTGGCTGATTTAGAAAAACATGAGAAGACTTGAACCTATGAAGGAAGATGCTGTCTACCTTCAGAGAAAGAGATGATAGTTAGAAATAAGCATAGTATAGGTCTTATACATATGTGTTTGAGTGTATATATATGTGTATGTCTATAGATATCTATATAATCTATCTATATTTTATATCTATATATATGTATATTTATATCCATGCTTAATTGTAGCCTTCTTTAGGGTGGTGAGAAGGGAAAAAATAAAATAAAAAGTGCACAGAAGAGAAAAAAAGAAAATCAAGAGGAAGCCAAAAAAAGATGGATAGTTTTGAAAACAATGGGTAATGTTTATTATATATGTTTTCTTGAAATGAAAATTTAATATTTTATATTGAATCTTCTCTTGTGGATTGCTTTATTCAAGGCAATTATTTTTTCTTTCTCATTTTATATTTAATTTAAAATTTTTTAATTGTAAAAAAATTTCTAATAATGTGATTCTTTTTATTCTGAAGAAAATTTGCCTATATACCATGTAATAAATTGATTCTGAAAATGGGACTCTTATGCCTGGGATATTTTCCTTAAAAACTCAAAAAGAAACAGTTCATTTAGAATTTCAAACCAGAAAAATTAATAACCAAAATGCAATAGAAATTGTATCAAATTTAAACCAATTTCATTTCTTACCAAAGTCTGTGGAAAGGCATTATTTCTTATAAATAACTGGAATAAATAAATAAGCTAGGAACGATGACTTTCCCTACAATTCATTTTAGCTATAATATTCTCTATAAATGAGACTTATATTAAAAAGTAAAAAGGTCTAACAAAGTTATAATAATTAGATCTGTTCAGAAAAGAAAAGGATAATGCTTCAGTAGGCAATGTTAGGTAATACGACAGATTTCCTACCATACCTGGCCCTATTTAGATACTAAAGATGCATTTATACTTGAACCTGGTTGGAGATATTTCTTGCCTCTAGCTATATACTATAGTATATGGGCCATCTCCAGTCATACTGATCCATATCTGGCCACTGTATTCAGATGGCTTTGGAGAAGAAAGTAATGTTGGTGACTGCATAGCCCATTCTAATTTAAATCTAATTCATTTGAATGCCACAGCATCACTTCCCTGATGTCATGCCATGGTCCTCTGAAGGAGAGACAATAATGGTTATGGATAATCAAATAATAATCACACCTATATTACTAATTTTATCTGCTGAATTCTTACCTCCACACCAACATGATTCCTACATAAATCTCTTCTGGGATTGAATTTCTAATCTTAATTAAATTACTAGCTAATTACTATTGAAAAAGAAAGGATAGCTATGCATCATGACTCTTTATATTCTTCCTCTCCTTCACATAAAAATTATTCACCAAATCTTGTCCATTCTACTTCCACTTGTCTTTTACACATTCATTTCTCCCCATTTACACAGCCCCCACCAGAGTGAAAGCTTTTATCACCTCTCATCTACACTCTTGTAATAGCCTCCTAATTGGCAGCCACAGTTGCCAAAATATTCTTCCTAAATTACAAGTCTGACCATGGTTTTTCCCTGCTCAAGAATCTTCTTCACGGGTTCCCCATTATATCAGGGGCAAAAAGTAAACTCCTGCATATAGTATTTAAAACCTTGCAAATTACAGAACAGTCTATCTTTCCAACTCATTTCCCCTACGAAATGTGTATAGCCAAACTAGTCTCTTTGACCAATTCCTTGTACTTGGAATACCATCTCCTAATGTTTTTCAGACTTGGAATGCAAAACTTCCTTACTGTCCCTGTTATAATCTTCCGTTTTCTTCATGGCTCAGTTCTGTTGTCATCTGGCTTTTCTATCAAATCTTCCCTTTTCTCCACAGTTTTGCTCTCTTCCTCTTCATATTATTTTGTTCTTATTTACCTCTGCACATAGTTTCTCTCCAGTACAATGCTTCTTATGAGTGGAACTATTTTTATTTCTGTTCTGAATCCCTGGCATCTAATGCAATGTCTTGAATCCAATAAGTGCTTAATAAAAGTTTAACTGAATTGAATGGCTCTGTGCAAACATACCATTATCCAGGGAGAAAAAAATCCAAAGCAGATGTTTTAAAGTTGGTGAATGAATGATGTCATTCATTCATTCAGGCAGTCAGTGGGTCATCAGATATTATTGAAGACCTATTATATGAGAATTATTAGGTGAAAATAAAAAAAATTAACTTACATTTATCTGACACTGAAGTTTATAAAGTACTTTGCTTCCAACAACTCTACAAGTAGATAATTTTTATTATATTCACCTCTAAAGTAAAGAATCTGAGAATCAGAAATTTTTTCATAATCACAGAGATAATAAATGTCAGAATAGGAATTTGAACCCAAGTTCAAATTGTAATTCTAGTACTTGATCTGTTACATCTAGTGTTGAAATGTTTTTTTTTAAATGAATAGAATTTATGTAAGAATGAGAAATCATTTAACAGCAGGTCAGATATCAGATTGGATGACAATTTTTTTGGTAGGGGAGAGAATTAATAGATTGTGAGGCAACTCATGGTTGAATGTCAACTATAAGTCATCACAGATATAGAAATTGGCCAAAAAAATCAATAAAAGCATTCTATAAGAACTAATTGACTATACATAATTTAAATTAAAACTATAATATATTTTTAGTATTTACAAATAAATTGTGGATAAGACATCCTTTAGATCATTAATATTTATAATAAACATATATTTATATATGCATTTTTAAAAGATTATTAAACACTTAGTTACCAGCACACCACTGACTATAATTTTGTTCTTATAAAGCATATAGTATAGATACAAAATTGCCTATAAGATATAAGGTGAATTTACAATGAGATGCATATTAAAAAATCATTTTCCACTAAAGGGAAGATTTCCCAGAGATCATGGCATCTGAACTAGTCCTTGAAGGCAAGGTGGGATTTAGGATTTAGATACTATATATATCATGACTGGTTAGGAAGTAGCAGATATTGGAAATGGATGGAGATATAGATATACAGCTAACCAGCTGCCCCAACATTATCAAAAGTATAAGCCTGAGGCACAATTATTGGCTTTGCTAAACATAAGAAGGGCAAATAGGTGGTATAATGGACAGAGTGCTGGCTCTGGTGTTAGGCTCATCTTCCTAAGTTCAAATCTGGCCTCAGACACTTATGAGGTGTATGACCCAAGCAAGTCATTTAACTCTGTTTGCCTCAGTTTCCTCATCCATAAGAAATCTAAGATCTTTATCAAGAAAACCCCAAACGGGATCATAGAGATTTGAACACAGAGAGAGTTCAGTTACTGAAAAACAATTGAACAACAACAAACAGAAGAAAGGAAATAGCTGTGTCTCCAATTTATGTTCCACCTCATTTGTCTAGTAAATAGGGGTGGAGAATTTTCTCTGATCAGCAGAAGATAGGTCCCAAATTCATGAAACATCTAAGATAGTAAAGGATTATTTATTTAAAAAAAAAAAAAAAAAAGATGTGCACTAGAGGTAGAACCCTAAATGAAGGAGATAGTCATATGAGTGTGTTTGACTGGGAATATGTTTTAAGATTAAATGATCATTTGTGATCATCAGACTTGTGTAATTAGGTAAGTCATGTAAGCTCTCTAAGCCCCCATTTCCTCACTTGAAAAATGAGGATAATAATAGTATTTACCTCACAGGGCTGCAAGGATCAAGTGGGATCATATATGTAAAGTGTATTTCAACCCTTAAAATACTAAAGAAATTCTAGTCATTATTATTAGTTGTAATGTCATTATAACAAGCTGTCATGGGAATCTGATTATTTTTATGTTCTATATTTATTTTTCATACCTTTCTATTCTTCACCATTTGATAAACAATTGAATTTTCCTCAATTCATCAAACTATGTTCAAATGGTTCTACACATCACTGTCAATGAGTTAACCAGAAAAAGTCATATAAATTTCACATAATCTCTGAAAATATTCCAGGATGAATCTACACAAAGTAAATATTTTCAAATTGTACTTATCCTGTGATATTTATCCAAACCCCACCCTACCCTCCAAAAAACCCAGGAATAACCAGACAGGACTTCCCACTCTTTCACTTTCTTTGTTTGCAAGGTATTAAAGAAAGGCTAAAATAGAAAACCTTAAGGCCAAGGGAACACAGAATTAAAAAGAAGGCATAGTAAATATGCCAACAAATCCCAAAGGAACAGTACAAACTGCCATTGTTCACTGGAGGATTGTCCCGTCTGAAGGTTAAAAAAAGAAAGAAAGAAAGAAAACTGAGAAAACTGAGTCATCACCATTACTACCAAATGCAGAGGTAGATATGAATGTGATCCAATCTGTTGCCCCACCACTATCCATAACAGAGAGGTCTGAGCAACACTTATAGCTCTACTATCATTAATGGCCAATCAGGAAACTTCCCAGTAGAATCTTCCCTAGAACAATAGCTGAAGAACAAGATGAAGCAATCAATCTAAAGCAAGGGTTCAATTAATTCATTTGCTTGTTCAACAAATACTTACTGAGCTCCTGTTACAAGAAAAAGTATTCTGCTAGGCTGACAAAATATTTGTTTAATGTGCCTTTTTTTTTTTTTGGATGATGAAAGGCACCATGGTATGGTGGGAAATATGCTGCATCTGGAGTTTCAAGGCCTGAGTATAAAGCCCAAATATGCCATTTATTACCTGCACAACCTTAGTTGAGTGACTAAGACTCTGGGATTCAGTTTTTTTCATCTGTAAAATAAGAGGATTAGACTAGATGATCTCTCTAGATGATCCTATGAGTTTTAAAAAAGCAAAACCAAAAAGTCTTTTAACTAATCTGTCTTCCTAATTTGTTATACCTGAGCCAGACAAGTAAAATACTTAAAACTGGAAGTAGATTTAGATTTGGAACTCACATTTTACTTTGGTCAAGTCACTTCTCTTAAAGATCTTAGTTAATACCTCTAAAAGTGAGTGGGTTTTCTTAGGTAACTAATCATATCCCTTTCAATAATAAAATCCTACGATTCTAGATCCAGGCAACTGCCTCATACCTTTCAAGTAGAGGCCTAAAGGTACTATTGCAAAATGATGGCAGAAGACAGCTGTTGGGTTATACTCATTTGTCTTATACTCATCACACATTGCAGAGATGTAGTAAAGGAGTAAGTTCAGATCAACAGCTCACAAGTTTCTAGTTTTGTACTTAATGAAAAGATAATGATTTACTGGGAGAGTACTACCAAGAGCCTATAAGCAACTTGAGAACAAGGACTCTCTTTTACTTTTCCTTATAATTACAGCACTTAGCACTGCAATTGCACACAGTAGACATTTAACACATACTTGTGGACAAATGGACTGACCTCCATAGGTACCATCTTGCACTCCCCTTTTTATTCGAGTAAGTCAAAATTAGAGAGCTTTAAGAAATTAATTAAACCAATCTAAGTGGGTGAAGGTTTTTTGTTTTGACTATGTGACATTATCTGGCCTAATTCAGCATCCCTTGCCTAAATTCCTGGTTTAAGTAAATGTAAACAAGATCAGAAAAAGAAGTTTCAGGGTTTGGGGGGAACCCTCTATCCTTGTAAGTGGGAAAACTCATAAGGGCTTAAGGAGATAACCTTATTTTATAAATTACACCAAGATCAAATACGTGGCATATCATGCCACATACATGATATAAGTGTTTTTCCCCCTTTTCTGGTCATCTCTTTACTCATTGTAGTGCTTTTGTTTACTCTAATTCATAGCTGCAAGAGCAACAGAGTTATCAAGTCCAGTGTCCTCAAGGAAACAAGGAAACTAAGATCCATTGAAGTTCACACAATCACAATGAAGTTCATTGTTGTTCACACAACAAACTACTTGTGATATACAGTGGCTAAAATGCAGGCTTCTTGATCTGCATTTTAATGCTTCTTCCATGCCCCCCACTCTTTTATGTATGCAAATAATCCTGGCTCACTCTGCCCATGTTTTCCAACTCTTTTATCTCTCTCATTCCTCTTAACCTCCCTATCTTTACCCTTACCCTGTGTCTACCCTAATACAAAACTCCATCTCTTCTGGTCCCACAATCAGTGAATCAGTTAGAGATAAGCAGTAATTTGGGTTAATCAGAGATTAGAAGATGCAGTTTCTTCATTTCAGTGCTTCAAACCATGCTTTTATCCCAACCTTGTTCCTTCCCCTTCCCTCACCTATTATCTTTTTTTATTCCTCTACTAAGTTCTACTAAGAACCTTTCCCATTCTTTAATCTCTTTCCTGATTCAAACTTAAAATATCTCCATAGTCCCACTTCTCATTGATACTTTGAATTTGGAAGAAGGGACTCACATATATATATAAGCAATATCAGCAGAATTTTACTGTGTGATGGGGTGGAAAGGAAGGTGACAGACTATATTAATGGCATCCAAATAGTTTTTAAGAAAAATACTAAAATGGAATTCTTTGCCTTTTTCTTCACAAACAAGGTTAAACTTAATAAATAATTATTCTTATTTTAAAGAGCCAAAAATTGTACAAAATATCCCCTGGTAATGGCTTTTCTTTGGAGAAGTCTTAAAGATTTTCCATATATGATTCTATGAGTCTTAAGAGAATTGTGGACCATGTGTATGGTCAACCTTCAGTTAATGTGGTTAATTAACCAAGAGAGCATAAATAAATGAAATCTTTAGGGGAATAAGAAGTATCAGATTCCTGCTAATCAAGCTTGCATGTTATTGAGTTGTAAACCATTTATAAAATTGACTGATTTAAATTTTCTGTCCTGCTCTGTCTTTTACTTTCTATTTCTGTTGCCATGTCTGTCTCTCTCATTCAGTTCAGTCCCAAATCTCAATCAACACTGTAAAGTATATGTCTAAATTCTGGTGTTGCCCCTTCAACTGCTGAACCACAAAGAGATTATGTGACCCTATGGTGCAATTCTTTGGTTCTGAACTACAATGGAGATTTTTTTAAACTGAATCTATGTTTCCATCAGTATAGAAAGTTCCCAGTAAACTAGAACTTCGCCTATCAACTTGGGTCTCTGTAGCTTATGTCTCCAAACTACAGAATTCCTGCTTACCCCAGAATGCAAAGCCTTTATAGTCCTTAGCTCCATACTTTCACATGCCTGCTTGCCAAAGCCTGATTCCTCCTAACTCTAAATGATAACTCTGCTTCTTCCTATCATGTTGCTGCCCCAGGTGACTTTTCTATAGTCTACTTTTCTTCAAATTCAGTTTCTCAATCTACATTCATCTCCTTGCTATTTTTTTTCTTTTTTTCTTTTTTGGTTAGTTAAGGGTCTTATTGGGTATCACCTTCCTTCCCTGAGTTCTCTAGGCATTTAATTCCTTTCCTCCTCCATTGTCATTGATATTCCTGGGGTGTTTCCAGTACATAGTAAAAGACCAGCAGATATCACTGCTAGTGAAAATAGGCTTGCAATCTGCTTAATCTCTCAAGAGAACACACTGTATCTTTATCATATGTATTGAAATACATTTTTGTCATAAGCAAATTAATTATCTTATCAAGATATTAATCAAGTTACTTATCAAGATAAGTAACATGGAATTTTCTAATTTTTATACATTAATAACTACTATTTGGTGTACTGGTATTCAATCAATCAATCACTAAACATGTGTAAAGCACTCACTATATGCTAACCTCTGTGCTAAGTTCACGGATCCATAAAGGGGCAAAAAATAGTCCTTGCCCTCAAGGAGCTTATAATGTAATGGAGGAGACAACATGCAAAGTGAGTTAAATGCAAGATAAATAGGAAATAATTAAATGAGGAAAGATTAAAATTAAGAGGAATTAAGGAAGAGTTCTTGAAGGAGCTAATATTTTAGTTGTGCCTTACAAGGAAGCTAGATGTTCTGTGGACAGAAAGAAGGAGAAAGAGATTCCAAACATGGGGGACAACCAAAAAGAATGCATGGAGGTGACAGATGAAGTGTCTTGGTGGAATAGCAAGGAAGTCAATGTCACCAGAGTAAAGAATGCATTTCAGGAAATAAGGTGTAAAAAGGTGCAGGGGGGTTGGGAGGTGGGGGCATGGGCTATGAAAGGCTTTGTATTTGATCCTACAGTCAATAGAAGTCACTGGAATTTATTGGGGAAGTTACATGCAATCAGATTTTTGGTTTAGGAAAGTCACTTTAGTGATTGATGGGAGGAGAGACTAGAATGGGGAGAGACTTGAAGCAGACAGATTTATCAGTAGCATGAGATGATGAGGGACTGCACTAAAATGTTGGTGTCATAGAAGAGAAGGCAGCATATTAGACAGATGCTGCAATGAAATTGATATTAAAAATCATTGCAAGAAAAAAAGAACAAATGAGATAGATGCATAATAGCTATTCAATTTGCAGCATATGTGGGTAAGTTCAATTGATTTTCCATATCTGTCATTAAATCATAACTGAAATTCATCTTTTAGAAAATTGTCAATGTAAATATCATGCCATCTCAGCATTTTAGTGATATTCTCTTGCTGAGGGATTCAGAGAGTAGATGGGGAATGGATGTGTAGGGGGGAAGTTTTCATTACTTTAGATAAATCTTTCTAATGTCCTACTTCAATACTTCAGTGTGGTATGGAGCTAACATTTGCCCACTTAAAAGATTGGGGGGTTAAATTCAGGCAAGTTCTACCAAGATGCAAAAGCTTCTAGTTTGAGTTCAACCATAAGATGTATATCTTTTATCCAAGGACCTTTCTAACTAAGTTTACTGGCATGAAGGCCACCAGAGTATAAACTAACTTTCTTTTTTTTCTTCTTTCTTTCTCTTCCTTCCTTCCTTCTCTCTCCCTCCCTCCCTTCCTCTTTCTTTCTTTCTTTCTTTTCCTTCCTTCCTTCTTTTCCTTTCTTTTTCTTTTCTTTTTTTTTTTTTGGGGGGGGGGCATAGCACCTCATAAAGGTATGGTAGAGATTCAATCAGAATGAAGAAAATGCCAAACCAGGAATAATCAAGGATTTTTTGAAGTATCAAATAAGTCAGCTTGGCAAACAATCAATGTGATAAGAAAAATAAGGGGAAAAAGTTAATTTGAGTTTGATGAATGTTTCCTCAAACTTTAAAAAGTCACTTTTCATATTTTAACTTTCTTTGCCAATCCTTACACTAAGATGAGTGATTCCTATTTCAGACAGTTTAAGAGTGTTCTTTCTAAGTGAGCCATAGAAATTCACCTAAATGGCATTTTGTGAATAGTTTTAATCTTTCAATAATTCTGAAACTTAGTAGAGATTTCCGTTTCTATTGAAAAAGCCTGGTTCTTTTTGTGCATTGAGAAGATGATAAAATCAGCCTCCAGAATCCACATTCAATTACATCCTAATGACTAGCCATGCAACAAGAACAACAAAAAAAGCTTTTATTCCCTTTCATTTCCACATTTTCTTATCTAACAAGCCAATTGACACTTCATCTTGAAAAGATCTCTCTTCCTGCTTTTATAGACATCTTGTAAAGATCTACCTAACTACTACTTCTTGTTCCTAAAATATGTATGTAGGAGCAACAAAGTCTTCAAACTGTGATTAGCACATGGTCTCTCTTTTTTTTTTTTTTTTTTAAGAACTCCAAATTTTAGGATATCTAAAAATTGTAGAGCTGAATAAACAGGTCAATAACCAGGCAATACCCTAAGCATTCATGTTTCATTTACACACAAGTTATAAAAAGATTAAGAGGTCCTACCCTGAGATTGCAGCAAGTTTTTGATGGGCCTGCCGGGCCATCTCACAGCCTTTGGTTCGGGTCTTGTGCATTTCCGCCCTTAGAGATGGACAGTTGACTGAGACATCCCCAATAGAAATGACTAACTCTCGATACAGGGCCACTTGGGTATTGAATTCTTGGACAAGCTGGAATAAAGGCAAGTTACTTTTATGAATCACAATAAAATAGGCAGAGAGTTTCATACTCCAATACATGTGAACAGAGGCCTGCTTTCCAAGTAACCCATTCCAGAAATTGGGCAGAAAATGAATTTTTTCAGATACCTAAACATTTTATATAATGAACTGCTCAGAACCTTGGAGATAAACATTACTAGTCTTTCCTCCACCCCCACCCCCCTACTAGACAGGTGTGTATTTTAGATGGTGTCAAGGGAAATAAGACTACTACTTCCTTCTACCTTCTACTGATTCAGTTTTTAAACAGCAACAATATATCTGGAGAGCAACTTATGTCAGGGGTTAAGCCCTCAGGACTTTGAAGAGAGATTTGACAAGGTGTCCTAATTTAGCTCTTCTCTCTTCAAAGTCTGCCTTTCAAACCAGATCCTAATGATTTCCATCCCCATGCTCACCACTCTTATTGGATCAAGGTTGGCAATCTCTCAAGTTACTATGAGATTACAACAAAAAGGTCACTCTTGTCTTGTCTTTTTTTCAGAAAACACTTTGTCAAGTGAGTGACTGCCAAGCTGCTTACCCTTCTTCAGCCAGGCCCACCACTGCTTTCCAAAGGCTGGATTGTTTGGGGGCATCACAAGCGGAAAATCATTACATTCATTACTGCACTGGAATCAGCCTCCTTTCTGCAGCAAGCACACTGTTATCTGTTTGGGTCCCCCCACTCTTTTCTTCCCCCCCCCTTTTTTAATCTCCTCCTTTCTCCTTTCAGAAATCTAATTCACCATCTCCTTTGCAATCATCATTCTCAGGAGGGAGAGAAACTACAAACCATCGGGCGCTTACTGGCCCCCTCAAGACCCTGTGGTGGTGTCCTAGCACTTTCCCCTTTGAACCAAGACCACTCGAATGTCAACCCGAATTGGAGCCGGGTGGGGGTGGGGGCGGGGGGGACTGCAGTTTTAAAAATAGTGCAACTGCACGTGATCAGAATAGACAAACCGAGGGGGGAGTGGCACTAAAGCAAATGATCAAAATACATGACTCCCCAACCCCCCTCCCCCGAAAAAAAAAAAAAAAAGCTTTTGTTTTTACCCACCATCTTGCAGTCGTCCAGGGCTCTCTGAGTCTTGTGGGCGCTCTCGGAGCCGCTGCCCCTGCGCTCACAGTCCCCGCTCGGCAGCGTCGGCTTGCTGATCTGAAAGATCGAGGAGCGAGTGGAGCGGCCCGGGCGCTTTTTGCGCCCATTCGGTGCAGAACTCATGCAGACACATCCACCAAGCCGAAGCTGCGGCTGGGCTGCCCGGATCCCCAGCTGGCGCGGCCAGAGCTATTCCCTCACCGCGCCGAGGACCGCGGCCAAGGAGGCGGCCAGAGTCCCTCTCCTTGGGCGCTCACAGCAGCAGCGACGGCCGGGGCGGCTGATAACCTTCAGCTTGAAGGAGAGCTGAGCGAGCGGGCGCTGTGCTTTGCAGCATCGCTCCCACTACGGGCGCGGACGGAGGATATCAAGTTGGCTTCAGCAGCATCTCAGCCCCTGCAGGGGCAGCTTGGCGCGGGCAGATCGCTGAGCCTTCCTCTCGGCATGGACCTGGAGGCGAGGCAAGGACGAAGGTGCCTGGCACTTCAGAGTTTCCATTCAGAACGGGGAATCAGCTTTCAAAGCCTGAGCTGCAAGGGTTGAGGGGCGGAAGCGGGGGGTGGAGGGGAGGGGGGTGGGGGGAGAAGAGTCGCTCCAGCTTTTGTGTCTTCCCGCAGCCGCGCTTGCTTCTTCAGCCTCCTTCCCTCCCTCCCCCCTTTCCCAGACCTGAGGACCGTCTGTCCTCCGAGCGGGCCACGGGCTCTATCTTAATGGCTTGCCTGGATCCCGTCTCTAAGGGATGTTCTGTTTGAGGATCCCAAATGGACCCGTGGTGGGACTGGTAGACGCAGGGAATCTGGCAGACTGACGTTGTTAGCAACCTAGCCCATTGATAGGACAGGAATACTAATGCGATCCATCAATCCAACCCCCCCTACAGTTTATGCACTTATCCAATCAAATGCTCAGGAACATCAATTGCAAATATTACTTCATCTTCTCTATTATTAGAAACGAAAAGTGTCATCAGAGCGAAGCATATTACCACATGCTGGGA
Source organism: Sarcophilus harrisii (assembly GCF_902635505.1). Taxonomy (NCBI): domain Eukaryota; kingdom Metazoa; phylum Chordata; class Mammalia; order Dasyuromorphia; family Dasyuridae; genus Sarcophilus; species Sarcophilus harrisii. The sequence continues at coordinate 154,935,193 of NC_045426.1, read as the reverse complement.
CCTAAACACGTATGGATTTAAGCTTAACTAGTGTTGATCAGAGGCCCTCTCCCTCTTCTTGAGTCCGTGGGTTAACAGCTCAAATGGGGGAAGGGACGGAGAAAGGGAGGGAGGTTAAAAAAGTTTTACGTCTCAAACAGAAGATCTATCTGTACAGAATTACCCATACTTTGACTCGGATGTATGAAAATAGACGATTTCTTTCCCATATTCTTTCTATTATGTGTAGCGGTTACAGTGTCAGGTGAAGTAGAAGGTTACAAATGTGATCCTGTCACACAAGGGTCCCTTACTTTAACACCACTTGCTTCCTCCAGCTTGTTAACGTTCCTGGAGTTGGCTTTGAGTCTCAGAAAAGCTGTGAGATTCTTTTAACAGGCTGTCAGACAGTGAAAGTAAATCAGCAGTTCCCTGTAACAGCCGCCTCTTTTGCTTTGTGGGAAAGTATCTAACCAAGAGTCAGAGGTCAGTAAATAGAGCAGTAAGGGAGAATTGTAGGTATGATAGAGCCTATTTATGCAAAAGTTGTCCTGGAGGGAAAGGAGCCTGAAGTCATGGTAGAGAGAGGGGAAGAGACAAGGTCAAGTGCCCTGGATTATGGAATGGGGAATGAGACTGGATCAGAATCAGGGCTAATCTAGCAATTTTCTTTGGCTGTGGCAAAATTAATACTAATTCCATCAATTCTATCCATTCCAAAGCCCCACTAAGGAAGAAGTAGAGGTCTATTTCTATATCTGTCATTTGATCTTAATGGAAGGAAGGGAAAGGAGCTGACTTGGGATTCAAACCTAATGCTGTGAGTATACTGCAACCATTGAATAATTTTTTTTGAGAAGATGTAAATAAAGCTGGCAAATAGAAGAGTATTTGTGCTACCCCGCCTCACAGAGCTGTTGAGAGAAAAGTCTGTAAATCTTAAAATCTTCCCATCTTCCTCCACTCCTTCCCACAATCTGTATCAGTTTGGGGAACTCTTTGGTCTGGAAACTTCCTCTACCAATGTAGATTGGATCATAAAATCATAAAATTAGATCTGGAAGTGAATTAATCTTTAACATAGTCTTAGAAAGTTGCCTGAGGGTACTTAGAGATTAAGTGACCTTTCCATTGTCACACACTAGAACAAATATTTGACTTGAACCCAGACCTTCCTAACTCCAAAGCTGTATGCCACCCTTCTTCTCATAAAATGCAATATAAATATAAATGTTACTATAATTTCAAGAAATTAAGAGAAAAAGGTAAAGTTCCTGATCGTATTTTCTATTTCTTCTAAGAGCCAGGGTTGAAGAGGATGAGATTCCCTGGCAATTCTTCAGTCCCAAGAATATGAATACAGGGACTGTGCATATAAAATTATCTCCTGCTTCTCTGATTATTATGTTTGTTCCAGAAAAAAAAAAAGAGAAAGAGAACTAAGGCATTGTTGTTGTCCCTTACTCCTCCAGAAGGGAAATGACTTGGACTATATAATCTAGGAGATTGAGGGGCATCTATAAATTATCTTAATTTAATGCACACCGCAGATTGTGAAATTTCTAATTTTTGTGTTGTCTAGTGACAACTAGATTAGGGGAAAAAAGTCTTATTTAGCTCTATAAAAATTAGAGAAAGGTGCCAGATATACTAGAAATATAGGTTCATTTAGAAAATAATTATTTATTGAGCACTTTCCATGTACAAAGCTCTACTTCTAAAATAGAGAATGCCACATAAATAAACTACACAATCAACCAATATTTATTGGGTGCTTGCCATCATTGAAGAGCACCCCACAACTGTTGATAAAGGTCTAGCCTGGGAGTCAAGGAGACCTAGGTTCAAGTTTTGTCTGTGATACAAGTGTAAGTTATGTAACCAGAGGAAAGTTACTTTAATTCCAAGCATTATTGGCAATTCTCAAAAACTATACATTACACAAAATTATAAGCATATGAGAAATGCTCTAAATTATTTTTTATTAGAGAAATGCAAATTAAAACAACTTTGAGATACCACCTCACACCTATCAGATTGGCCAGTATGACAAAAAAGGAAAATGATAAATGTTGGAAAGAATGTGGGAAAATTGGGACACGAATACACTGTTGGTAGAGTTTTGAACTAACTGATCTAACCATCCTAGAGAGCATTTTGGAATTATACCCAAAGGGCTACAAAATATGCATACCCTTTGACCCAGCAATCCCACTACTTAGATATATATCCTAAAGAGATCATAAAAAAGGGAAAGGATCTACATGTGCAAAAAAATTTAGAGTAGCCCTTTTCATTGGGGCAAAATGCTGAAAATTGAGGGCATGCCTAACAACTTGGCATATGAATGTAATGGAATACTATTGTGCCATCAGAAATGATGAATAGGCAGCTTTTGAAAAAATCTGGAAAGACATACAAACTAATGCAAAATGAAGAGAGGAAAACAACAACAGAAAAAAACAAAACATTGTATATTGTATCAGCAACATTGTGAGATAACCAACTATGATTGACTCAGCTCTTCTCAGCAACACAATAATCCCAGATAAATACAAAGGACTCTGGAAAGAAAATCCATATAAAGAACTCCTAATGCAAATCTAAACATATTTTTTGACTTTATTCATTAGTCTTTTTTCTTTTGATCCATTTCTTTTTTCATAGCTGTGACTGCTATGGAAACATGATGACAAATATATAAACTATATCAAACTGCATACCATCTTTGGAAGAGGAGAGGAAGAGAGGAAAATTTGGAACTCAAAATCTTGTAAAAATGAATGCTGAAATTTTTATTGACATATAACTGCCAAAAAAATAAAATATCATTAAGAAAAATAAAGCATTAAGGCAAAAAACAAAAACAAAAAAACCTCACAAACCTATACATTCCAAATAGTCATAGTTCTTCACAGATAAAAGAAATTTCCACACTAGGCAATTCAGCACACTGATGGAATCATTGATGAAACTATCTGCATAACAAAACAGAAAAGTATTTCAAGTTTATTTGAGTTCATAACACTTTCTCGAGGGAGATAACAGAAATGTTATAACATTATACAAATAAGAAATTGAAGTATAGAGAGTCATGCTTAATCATGCAGCTAGCAAATGTCAGGATCAGGTTTAGCACTCAAGTCTCCCTTCTCTACTGTAGGACTTTTTCTGCTCTACAACATTGGCTTTCTATAGTATAGCAAGTCATTTCTTTAGTTCTTTCAAGATTCTGATCAAAACACACCTTTTGCAGGAAATTCCAACATTTAGCATTATGCCATCTGAATTACCTTTTCTGTATATATCTTTTAATATAAATACTGTTATTTACATGCTTTTTCCTTTTCCTTGTTCTTTCTATTCCCAGGGCTTAACACTGTTCCTAGCACATGGTAATTTCTTGTAGGCACTTTGGTGCCTACAGAAAAAATGTAAGACACTATCCTTCTCTTTGAAAGACTTAAAGAGACAGAGAGAGATGGAGATACACAGAGAGAAAGTTGAAGAATTCAATTCATTCTGAAATATCAGCTCCAGAGAAGGTAGAGCTAATTGACCTTCAGCTAAAAGGGTCCTTGGAAGCCTTATAGTCATAAGGTTACCTATTAGAATCTGAAAGAGACTTTGGCAGTTGATTATCTCAATTCCATTCACTTTACAATTGAAGATATTGAGTTCTAGAGAAGTTAAGAGGCTTGTCTAAGATCATACAGATACTAATTGACTGTCAGGATGGGAACCCAGTTCCCATGTCTCCAAATGAAGTACTTTCCCCATTACATCACAGAGCCTGTCAGTATTTAAAAGAGAGCATGGAACATAGTAGGTACTTGATAAAATTTGCTTATTTGACTGTCAATATGGGCTGATTTGGTTGGAGAAGGTTTTCTGGAAATAATATGACTTGAGCTGGGCTTTGAAAGATACGTAGGCTTTGGAAAGGTGGCAAATGAAGCCGTACAGAAAGGACAGATTTCTTTTGGGTTTGAAGAGAATTCATAAACAAAGACCCCAAAACTGTATAGATGAGCATAATTTATGCTGGAATAGGTTAGCCTGAGAGGACCTAAAAGGAAGTAAGCATAGATACATACATAGTATAAGGTCAGGAAATAATTAAAAACCAAGTAGAAAATGTAGTCAGAAGAAGGATTTCCTATTTCCTATAATATTTCTGAGCAAGTGCATTATGCACTCTTTAAAATGTACATTAAAAAAAGTGTTTTAATAAGATTAGTCTGAAAGAAATATTCAGGATGACCTGGAGGTGGGATAAGGGATTAAAAAATGATGGCAGGGAAACCAGCTAGTTTTTGATTATTACGGTACTACAAGTAGGAGACAATCAGAGTAGGACTAGACTTGTGACAACGTGAACAGAAGGCAAAAACCAGAAAAATTTCAAAGGAAACAAAAGGATTTAATAAATATAATAGATGACATTAACATAGCACCTTCAAGTGCCATGATCTCATTGGTTGTGTGATAGAATGAGTCCCCATTATAGGCCCTCTTACAAAAATTTCCTCAGATAGGGGACTGGGTACTTGAAGAAACCAACCTGAGGTTCCACCCCTGAGGAAAAAACCCATGCCCAGAATCCTTTAGCTGAGCCCTAAATCTGCTTGGAGGATGTAGCACTGCCATTAAGATGTAGACAGCAATTTTCTAGGTAGGAAAGAATTTAGCCTTTTTTGTTAAGGATCAGAATGTATCTTATACATCTGATCCCTTGAGGGACCAGGGTTTTGCACCGTTTTTGTTTTCTGGTGCTTCTGGTCAGTCTCACAAAGCTTATGAGTTCCTTCTTAGAATCATATTTTTGAATGCATAAAGTAAATATGTAGAATTACCAAGGAAGCAGATCATATTGAAATATAGTTATAAAAATATTACAAAACCAAAACCAAGATCATGACTCTGTTGTAAAAAGACTCCCTGGTACTTAGTAGGGTTGAGGAGCAAACCCAGGATGAGCTGCTATTGCCCATTGCTCTCCCAGTTGAAAGAAAGTCCAGGAGTAGCATTCCAACCAACACTCTTTTAGAGTGAAAAAAGAATCCTTTATCAGCAATTCTCATTAGAAGTGGGTGTGCTCATGGGCAAGACACACCCCAATGCTGAGGCCTGAACAAGCTTTGTACTCTTATTTCAGTTCCTTATCCTTCCCGGGTTCAGATTGGTTGGATTTACAGTCAAGAGTTAATTGTAATTGGCCAGATTTACAGAGATAAAATTGGTTGGATTTACAGGCAGAGTTACTATTTATTGGTCAGAATTACAATCCTTTTTGACCATTCCATATGTCAAAAGACTTGTGCCCTGTCCTTGACCCTAGCAGTTTGGGTCAGTTTGAGTCTGGGCCTCTTTGTCAGGACCTTTGTTGTTTAGCCAGTTCCTTGACTCACATGGTGATTGGTTGGAAATATCTTAACAAGAATATCTGTGGGAAACTGACGTTTCATACTCCTTACAGACTCAAAGTGAAGAATCCTTGATGGGTGAAAATCTTAGCTGCCCAAGTTCAGAACGCAGCTAGTCCAGACAATTCATAGAATCATAACTTTAGAGCTGGAAGAGATTGTAGAGCTCATCTAGCCCAATTCTCTCAGTTTACAAATGAGGAGACAGAATTGGAGAGATTCATACATTTGCTCAAGGTTGTGCACATGACCAAGACTAACAAGGCCAAGCTTCAAACCAAAGTCCTCAAATACCAAATGTGACTTTTCACACTCTTATCATACTATTAATCTTCCATCTTGGCCCTGAAGCTGTTATATTTGTAGATCTTCTGAAATCTCCTATCTAGCCAAGCTTGATTCCCTGACATTAATTCTTCTGTAACTAGAATCCTGTTTACTTCCTGAATCCCTAAAAAAACACATCACAAAAAGCTTCACTCATGAAGATAAAGATTGGTGAGGACTCAAAGATGATTCCCAGCTCTTTACCTTGAGAAATAAGAAGAAATATATTCCTCCTGATGAAAGATGAGTTCATTCAGTGAGGGAAGAAAGTGAATTCGATCTAGGACACAGAGAACATAAGGGAGGAACCTGTGGAGATGTCCTATTTGCTGTTGTTCAGTCTCTTCAGTCATATCTATGATCTCATTTAGAGTTCTCTTGGCAAAACTACTGGGGTAGTTTGGCATTTTCTTCTCCACCTCATTTTACTGATGAGAAAACTGAAGCAAACAGGGTTAAATAACTTGCCTAGCGTTAAACAGGTGGTAAAGAGATTGAGTTCAGATTTGAATTCAGGAAGATGAATCTTTCAGACTCCAGATTTGGCTCTCTATCTACTGTGCTATCTATAAGCACTTGAAAATATTGGGGAATGGCTGAATAAGTTGTGCTATATGAAAGTAATGGAATATTACCGTTCTGTAAAAAGTGATGAACAAGCTGATTTTAGAAAAGCTTTTCATGAACAATTTGCATGAACTGATGCTGAACAAAACAAGCAGAACCAGGAATACATTATACACAGTAACAGTAAGATTGTTCAATGAACAACTATGAAAGACTTGGTTATTCTTAGTGGTTGAGTGATCCAATGCAATCCCAAATAAACTTTGGATTGAAAATACCATCTGCATCCAGAATCTGAATCCAGAAATAGAACCATGGAGATTGAATGTAAATCAACACATGCTTTTTGTTCACTTCTTTCTTCTGTTTTTTTTTTCACCCATGGTTTTTTCCTTTTATCCTGATTTTTCTCTCTCAACATGATTCATAAAGAAATGTATATTTAAAAATTAATATACATGTATAACTAGAAAAAATAAAAAATTTAAAAATGATTTAAAAAAATGTAACAGAGAACATAACCTGGAGATACTTGGCATCAGGATGATAATTTGAACCATTATAGTTCTTCAGCTTATCAGAGAAAATGAGTACAAAGAAAAGAGAAAAGCAGGAAGCTATGGATTGACACACACCTACTACTAAAAGGCTTGAGGAAGAAAGAAAATCAAGAAAAGTATGACAAAGAAGCCAAAGAAGAGTGAATTAATGAATAAAAAGTATTTATTAAATTCTTGGACAGTGTAAGCTAATGGAAAGAATACTGACCTTGGGTTCAGAAAGATCTGGGTTCAATCATAGATAAGACCCTTATCAGCTATCAGATACTGGGAAAATTTCTTGACTTCTCTGTGTCTCAGTTTTTTCATCTGTAAGATAAGGGAATTGGATTCAATGGTCTGCACAGTCCATTCCAGCTCTATGTGTCAGGCATTGTGCACATAAAGGTGTTTAAAATGTTAAGCAAAGGGAAAAACATATAGAGTCAAAGGACTCAAATTCAAATCCTGTCTCTGAGGCTTGCTAAATATATATAAATATATAAAAAGCCTTAGTGCAATTTTGGGCAAAACTTACTTTGGGCAAATCATTTCATGTCCCTGAACCTATTTCCTTATTTGCAAAATGAGATGCTTGGACTAGAAAGCTTCTTAGATATCTTCCAACTTTAAATTTTATTACCCATATCACAGATAAGATACTCAGATCTGAATAAAGGCCATTTGACACAAAGAAGGCCACTGGTGATATTTAAACAAACAGTTTCAGCAATCTATAAACATGAATCTAGAAATCATGAAGTTAAGGTGGGAATGGTGTGTTGGAAGTATAGATAAATGCTACAGGATTTGACAAGTTTGAAAGTGACAAGTTTAGTAGGAGATAAATTAGATAACTAATGGGTAGGGGTCAAGTTAAAGGTTTTGTTTATTTGTGTATTTTTAAGATGCAAGCAATAACTACTGTGGGGTGACTTGGGTTTTGTCCCCAGGGTGCCAATATTCAGGTGCTTCCTAATCAGAAAGACATTCTCATCCCTTGGCAACTACTATCCTCCCATATTGTTCCAAATCTTCACCTAGCTCATATCTCTTCGTGCTGTGAAACTCTCCATGCTTCTTTACCTAGGTATCCATCCTTAAGACATTATTCTCTTTTTCTATCACTTTCTAATAGTCCATCTTTCCCCAAATGAACTGGACTGTCTGGGGGATGGGCAACCCCTCCCTCAGAACAATTATAACACCAGCAGGAATAGCATAGTTGATCTTGACTCTCTTCTATGTTGCCACTATCATTTCCTTCCCTTTCTCCATCCAACTGAATTTACCTGAGGCATAAGAATTTGAAATTGTAGTTTTGGAGATAACAAAGTACATATGAAGTCATGAGAAAAAGGTTGAGAATAAACATTTTAAGAGACTAGAGAAGGAGATGATAATTAAGACAACAATGTTTGAGGGGGAAAGAAAGGATATAATCTATAATCCAAAGCAATGGAAACCTATTAATTTTAGTAAATGCAAAAATTTTGTAACAGTCTTCCAAAAAGTATGGATCTTGGATATCCTGGAGATATCCAAGGACCTTGGATATCATGGAGACTATGATATAGAATTAGAAAGAGTATTAAACATAGAAGGAGGATCATTGAATTGGTTTGTTCAACTTTAAATAAAGTAGCACTTCTAAGCCTTACATTCATTATCTATTTCATAGTCTGATTATGATAAAAATAATATTTTATAAATCTTAAAGTGCTATAGAAATGTGAATCATAACCATTCATTATGTGCATCAATTGGTGTAAGTCATTGTTGTAAGACTACAGGGAATATGTAAACAAATAATCCATACTTTCTGCTTTTAAGAATCTTATAATCAACTAGGAGAGAAAAGATATATGCAAAAGTAAATATAATGAAAAGGTAGACTATAATAAATGGAACTGGAGTAGTATAAAGTCCTATGGAAGTAGGAAGTAGAAATGAAGGAAAGATTTCTTGTGACTGGAGAATATAGCATTTGTACTGGGTTTTTCATGAAGGATAAGATTCTGTTAGCTTGAGAATATAAAAAGTAGGTTGGAGTCAGAATGAGGACAACTTTTAAAAGACAAATAGAGAAGTTTTTATTCAAGCTTATGGGTAATAGGTAATTGCCAGAACTTTTTGTGTGGGATAGGGATAGAAATGGCATTTGTTTTGTGAATATCACTTTGGCAGTTAGATGAAAAATCAATAGGAAAGGTCAAAAAGATCAATTAAGAGAGTTTAGGCAAGAGATAATAACAGTCTACTAGCATGATATTGTCACGAATGGAGAAAAGGAAAAGATGCTATAAAGATAGAATCTACAAAACTTGCCAAGTGATTTGATTGGGGATGGGATTGAGATAGGGTGGAGAAGGTGAGTGAGAGTAAAAATCTGAGGATGACTCCAGACTTGTAAACCTGGGTGACTAAGGATGGTGGTTTTCATGACAGAAATAAGGATGTGTGTTTTGGGGAGGGAGGAAATAATGAGCTCTGGTTTGGGTGTTTTGAATTTGAAATGTGTATGGAATAGGTAGTTGGTAATGTAGGACTGTTATTTTTTTAACTTCATTTTCAAAGAAGATCAATGACATCATAGAACAATGTCTTGTTCCTCAATTGGATTTCAATGGGGCACTGTTGCATTCATACTCTCTCATCCAAAGCCATTGATTTCCAGTGGCAAGACAAAAATCAAGATGACTAGAGATGGCTAGGGATACAGCAGATGACTTTGGATCTTCAATGTCTGACCAAATTCTAAGTACTCCATAACACTTGTTTCAACCACTTTGCTGGCTTTTGGAACAAATTGTTCTTATTCAGGAATTTGATCGGAGAAAGTCTTCACATGCTTGGGGAAGACAAGGATATCCTTGAAAGGCAGGTTAAGAAGTCTAAAGTTTATATGGTAGGCAATAACTACCAAAAGTTTTTTAACAAGGGAATGATATGATCAGAGATGCGAATTAAGATTAATCTGGCAGTGATTTGAAAAATGGGATATTGAAGGAAGAGCCTGGAGACAGAGAGACCAGTTAAAAGCAATTGCAATAATATAGTACAATTGTTCTTAATTGTATGCTACAAATCAGAACTATACTAGGTGGGATGTTCTGTATTATTAGTTGTGGGATGTTGGTTTTTTTTTTTTTTAATAGTCCCTGATAGAAAGAAATGAGAAATAAACTTGCTATCCCACACTGGCAGACGAGGCCCTGAATCCCTTTGTTTTAGATTCACCATTGAAAGACCATTGGAATCCGAAGGTTTAGATCATGCCTCCAAGCAAAGCAACCTCATTGTATCCAAGTGTGCCATTTTAAAAGTTATTCCTCCAGTGATGTGCTCCAACATCCAAGAGACTTTGAAGTCAGGAAATCTTTATGGATAACTGAAATTTCTCCCCGAGGCAATTTAATTCCATTTCCTTGGTGGATGTGAGAAATCAACAGCATCTGTTGCCAAATCAGAAGAAAGACAGATGTGGCTGTAGTAGCAGTGAAATTACAGAATGCTGATATTAAATAAGTGCTTTAAATGGGTAGGAGGTGGGAAAATTCTAGGCTGGAAAGGAATCTCTTCTCCCCAGAGACCTGAAGTAAAACTGGGAGATTCTGAGTTTCCTTTTCCTAAGGAAAACTGATAAGAAGAGAGTTTTTGAAGGGACTTAGACACTAACAATCCTTTCCCTTTCCCCAGTTTCCAGTTCATGGGGAAACTTACCTGGGTTCCTCCTCTTCAGTAATCCTTTCTTCTCAATCTCTAAAAAAGTTCTCTGATCTCAATCTTCAAAACTTAGGTAGAGTTACAGGCAGTCTTGTTGGAATTTCAGTTTGGCAGCAAATGCAATTGCGGTACCACTGGCCCTTTCCCAGCCAATGCAGAGTCCACTCTCCAGTCTCACTGAATTGTTGTCTGGCTGAAGGGAAGAGGAACTGGCTGTATTTCTCTTTATGATGACACTTGGCATAGTTTATAACTTTTATTGTCAACTTTCAGACATAGCTTCTGCAAGCAAAGTACTCGCAGGTCCTGTAACTTTTCTTCAGGGCCTTTATTCTCCAGCTCTATAATAACTTTCGCCAGATCCTTCACATATATCTCTCTGAAGTAGAAGAACCACCCACTGATAGGTAGTATGCTCACGACAATGCAGTCAGTGTGGAGGGGTTAGTGTAAGATTTGGATTGAAATGGGATTTAAAGACCATCTGGTCCCTGTTTTCCAGATGATGTCAAGAGTGGTAAAGTGATTTACTCAATCATATGAATGGTAAACATTAGAACCAAGAACTGAACCCAGGCCTTCTGACTCTACATATGTGTTTTTGCTTTGCATCACTGATATTCATTATATGCAAATGTAAGATATGGGGTGTGTGTGTGTGTGTGTGTGTGTGTGTGTGTTTATGTACTGCCTATCTAAGTAATGTCTATGTACTCATGGATTCCTTTAAATTTGGCTCTGTTAAAATGTGAATAGATATCTCTGGCATTTTGCTTATCAAAGGAGTCCTTGATTTCTGCTTAAAGCAGACTAGACAATTCTGCTTTGCTGGAAGTGGAGATACCAAATTAGAATTAGATCTATCTGATTCTCTAAATATCATTAAGTCTAGAGAAAATGATTTTAGGTTTAAACCACTCTCCTGATCATTATCCCTTAATGGAAGAGTGGCCCAGATTATCTCCTAAAGCTCAATCCTATTCCCACCAACTTCCAGTTACACAAAGACCATCATAGTAGAGGACAGTGGATAAACCCATTTGGTGTGTAGGGAGAAATAGAGAAAGGGGAGGGAAAGAAAAAGAGGGAGAGAAGGAGGGAAGGAGCAAGGCAAGTAGGAGAGAGGGAGGAAGGAAGAGAATATCTCTCATTAAAATCCCTCTAACTCAAGGGGAAATTCCCCAACGTCTCCAGTGTAGCAAATTAGAAAGTAGAAGGAACATGCTCAAAGTGTTAGTGCCAATACAGGCCAATCTCTTTCCAAAAATCTTTCTTTCTCTCTAGAGACCTCTCTTTTAAGCTTAGAACTCTATGCATTCTCTTTTGAAACCAGAGTCCAGAATAAACAAAATAAACAAAAAGAACTCTATCTCACTAATTCCTCCTCTCACATAGGCATATGAGTTGTTGAATAGTCATTCTTTGAACAATGATACGTCTCCTGCAAATTACATGGGCTTGAATCTAGGTTATGTTAATTTTTAAAACTGCAAATTCAAATGATGTCTATAATCCATTAAGACCTACAAAGAAGAGCAAATGAGCAATTTTTTTTTTATAGGATCAATAATTGGAGAATAAAGCAACAATTGTTAGACAAAGAACAAAAAGTTCATGAAGGAAAAAAAGTTGATCAAGTCATTCAACAGAAACTTCATGTGACAAACTTTTGTTTCAAGACAAGTGGACTATTTTAGTAATTAAAAAAACATTTTAATCTATTCTCTTCTGTATAGTTAAATATGCACATAAACAAATACACACATATGCATATGCATATATTCACATACACATACATACATATATGTGTATATGTCTATATTTACTTGTATGCATGTATATGTGTTTATGTATATGATGCCAGAGAAACTGAGGCAAGACAGAGATTGGTTTTTAATTTTTTAATGTAGAGAGTTTAGACTAGCTGAACAAATGAGACTCCTGTCCAGATCATTCAGCCCTGAGGAATTGAGGCAGGGAACTTATACAGGATTTTAGCTAACTAGGGTTTGCAAACAGAATACATAATCTGAGTATACAATCTTTTAGGGGAAACAAAGGTACAGAAGAGGGGGCAAGGATACTGGGAGAACGGACAAGCCGTAATTCCAGGAAAGGATCATAACTTCATCCTGACAGGATAGGGGTCAAGATAAAAAAACCGAGAGCAGAAGACAGTGAGGCATGGGACAATACTCAAATGGAAGGGGAATTATCCCAGCAAAGATTTAAATAATGCACCTGGATTTTATGACACAATGGCATATAAAGATGATAGGAGCTCCAAGGCTTTTCCTGATTCAATTCTCCCAGTGCTAATAACAAAGAAGGGGGGATGGCCATAATAATATTTTTTTTTTCTGTGCATAACATGTATATATCTAGTGAGGCAACTAGATAGCTCAATATGTAGAGCAGGGTCTGGAGTCTGAATTCAAATGTGACCTCAGATACTTACTAGCTGTGTAACTCAGCTAGACACTTAATCTTTGTTTGCCTTAATCCACTGTAGAAGAAAATAGAAAAGCACTCCAGTGATACTCTGTCCCATACAAGGTCACAAAGAGTTGAATTGAACAACTACTGAACAACAAAAATTTATATGCATATTTAAATAGATATGTACACATAAATAAATGCATATCAATCAAATATATGTGTATATATATATATATCTGTCATGATCAATCAGCAAGCATTTATTAAATATTCACTATGCACTAAACAGTAGGCAAAACAGCCTCTACAAAAAGGAGCTTACATTTTAATGGTGGAAACAACATTCACATATAAAATGGCTACAATAACCTTAGGGGAAAAACTAGAAACAGGGAGACCAGAAATGGCCTTATAGAAAAGTTAGCACTTAAAGTGATTCTTGAAGAAACTAGAGATTCTAAGAGGGGGAGGTTAGGATTATGATCCAGAAAAATGAGGATTGGATAATATGACACAGAGATGAGAGATGGAATGTTTTCAGTGAGATAAGTAGCAAGAAAGTCAGAATACAGAGTAGTGGAATAATATGAAACAAGACAAGAAAGGTAGACTGGGACCAGATTTTGAAAGTTGTATATGCCAAGCAGAGGAGTTTATATTTCATCTTAGGGATAATAGGGAACCACTGAAGGTTACTTAGGCAGTGACATGGCCAGCTCCACACTTTAGGAAAATCATTTTGAGACTTATATGACAGGCAGATTGGAATCTGAGACTGAAAGATTAATGGTCTTGATTGAAATTGTGAGAGGTGAGGAGATCCTGTTATAGGTTAGTGTGTTTATAAATGAAGAGCATGGAGCATACATGAGAAATGTTGCAAATGTAGTAGCAAACAATTATGGTTACTGATTGGGGTTGTGAGTCAAATAAGAATGAAAATCCGAGTATATCTTCAGGGTTGGGAATCATGGTGACCAATAATTATGTCTGAAAAAGAAATAGGAATATTTGAAAGAAAGGCTGTTTTTTGTGGAAAGATAATGAGTTCTGTTTTGACATGTTGAGTAACAGATGCCTATAGGACACACAGTTCAAAATTTCCAAAAGACAGTGAATCACGTGATTCTGGAGTTGGGAAAGATACTGGACCAGGATATTTAGATAGCAATCATTTGTATAGAGAAGATAATTAAATCCGCAGGATCTGATAAAGTTACTAAGTTAAAAAATCTAACAAGAAACTAAGAGAGGATCCATCTATAGTTAAAGGATATTACATGGATAGTAATCCATTTGGGGAGACTGTGGAGTGGTCCAATAATAAGAAAAGAAAAAGTGGGGAAGGAGGAGAGGTTCAACAATGACAGATGTTGCAATTTTTTTAAATGAAGATCTCCAAGATGCTTTGTTAAGTTAGATGTTAAACAAATACAAGTTTTTCTAGATGTTTGGAAGATGATTAGAGGGAGTGGTAGAGGATAGAGACAAAGGATGCAAATCTGGAAAAAAAAAGTTTGGGAAAGGCTACAACATCAAGATGTTGACTTTGAATGACATTACCTGTCTACTACTATATATTCTTTGATTATTTAAACACTTCGACACCTCATAGGATCCAGTCATACTAATATAGATTACAATTCAGGCAAATTCTTGTCCATGTCCTTCCATAAATCCTCCAAAGAGAATCTTGTTACCATTCTGAAAGTTTTCATAATCAGTGAATACTAGTGCCAATCAATCCATTAAGCAATCTACCAACCATTATTTATTAAGTGCTTACTATGTACCAAGCTCTGTGCTAAGTTTTCAAGAGGTTGTCTAATGGTGGCAGACAATGTGTATCCTGAATTAGTAAATATATAACAAAAACAAAATGAACGCAAGTTAGTTTATGGAAGGGAGACAATCAGCATGTAGGTATCAGGAAAAGCTTTTTACAGAATGCAGTATCTGGGATAGTTTTAGACACTTGGCGGTTTGCTTATCTTTAAATACATAGTCTTTTTTGACCACCCATTTCCTAGATGTTATGTTTTATAGAAATTCTCTCATTCCAGTAATATGTTATAACTTATGAAATCCATCAATATGCCTCTTTATTATTTGAAGGCAATAATAACGCTAGAAAATATTTAAAATTTTTGTATGTTTTGAAAAACAATTTTGGGTTATTGAAAATGATACACAATTTCTGAAATGGAATTCATTCTATTCTCTTCTTCTTCTGTAATTCTGATCTCTGTCTTTTCAGCCTTTGCAACATATGTGCAAGGTCTCCATTCACCATGATGGACTAAGTCAGTGGATTGTCCATCCAATTGCAGGCCATACTCTGGGCAATAAGCATTCTTTAAACATTTATTTATGTATTATTAGTCCAACTGCTTTTGAGTAGTTGTGAATTTTTTAAAGAGGATAAGTAGTATGCTGGGACTTGTTATAGTTAGTGCCATATCATTTGCAAACCAAAGTTTCTCAAAATATTTTCAGGACAATCTGGTTTAGTTCTAATTCATAATAGGCTTTCTGCAGACTCATCTTCCCCTCTACTGCTCTTAACTCTTTTGTGAAGTGATACAGCATGCACACTTCCACCATTCTTCTCTGTTAACATTTTGCAAATGAGTTTATATTATAATCCATTGTTGACCTTGGCTGCCATGTCTGTGTTTGGCAAGGAAATCGAATCCTTGCTGACTGTGGCAATTTCTGGGCTCTTTTGGCCAATTCATTATAGAAATTACTTCATAAATGTTATCTAACTTTTTCAGGAAATGATGATTGTATTGCTAGCACCTCTTTTATTCAGTTTGATTTTAGTTCAAGTCAATTCATTCTGATCCAGCTTGGGTTAACATTATATATTTATTTATTAAGCACCTACTATATACCAGGCACTATGCTGGATACTAGAGACAGAGAAACACAAATAAAATCTCTTCCTGCCTTCAGTTTATGTGCTATTGGGAGAAATAGAACTTAGCACAATAGATTGTGTCAAGATAAATGTAAAATAAGTACAAAGTAATAATTTGGAGTAGATCTAACATTTAGGGAAATGCAGAAAAACCTCTTTCAGGAAGTGGCACATGAGCTGACTTGGAGGGAGCTAGACATATCAAGAAGTAGGTAGGAGGAGGAAGAGTCTTCTAAGACTGTAAAAAGCATGGAGCCTGGAACCAGAATGGAGTATATGTAGAAGGGAGAGCAAAGTAGATGGATTTGACTGTAATACTGAGTTTGTGAGGAAGGATGAGGTGAAATTATAACAACAAAAAGAATCACAAAGAGTTCAAATAAAGGATTGTAACAGAATCTGTTATGCTTTGATTGAATTAAAAAAAGCAGAAGTGACAAATATGATCTTAGATAAAACTAAAATAAAAATATACATAATTAAAAGAGATAAGTAGGGAAGCTATATTCTTATAAAAGGTATCATAAACTATGAATTAATACAAATACTAAGCGTATTACCATGCTATAAGAAATAATAAACTCAATGATTTTAGAGAAATATGGAAAGACTTGCACAAAATAACAAAGAATGAAATGAGCAGAACCAAGAGAACATTGTATACAATAACAGCAATATTGTTTTAGGAATGACTTTGAGTGAATAAGTTATTTTGTCTATTATAAATATACAAATTAACTATAAAGGTCATACAAAGAAAGATGCTACCTACATCCAAAGAAATAACTGATGAATAGAATTATGTATAGAATAACTTTATATACATACATTCATAGACAAAAACCATAGCAATATATTGAACATGCAACTTAAAAATTTAGAAAAATTAAAAATTAAAAACTTCCAATTAAACATCAAAAAATAAATCTTGAAAAATCAAAGCAGGTGGTTAATAAAATATAACATTAAGGAAAAATCCATTAAGTTAATAAGTAAAACTAAGAGATTTTTTAAAAAAGCAATAAAATAGACAAACCGTTGGCTAATTTGATATTTTTTAAAGAAAATAAATTACTAAATATCAAAAATGTAAAAAAATGAAATCACAATGAAGAGATTTAAGGCTATTTTGTACAACTATATGCCATTAAAACTGACAATTTTTAATAAAATGGATGAATATTTTAAAAATACAAATTGCTTAGATTAATAGAACAAGAAATAAAATACTTAAAATAATCCTACCTTAGAAAGAAAAATTGAATAAATCATAAAAAAACTTAAGGAACAGATGAATTTACAAGGGAATTCTATGAAACATTTAAAGAACAATTAATTTCAATGCAATTTAAACTGAAAAATCAAGAAGGAATCCATCCTTCTATGACAAGTTTATTTATACAAGGAATGGTTTAATTTTAGGAAACTATATGCATAATTGACCATATTTACAACAAAAATCATCTGATTATTTCTATAGCTACCAAAAAAAGAATTTTATAAAATATGGTTTTCATTCCTGTTAAAACAGTAGAAAGCACAGGAATAAATAATGTTTTCTTTAAAATGGTAAGTAGCTATCTACAACCAAGAACAATCATTATCTGTAATGAGGATAAGGTATAAGCTTTTCCAACAAGATAAAGAGTGAAGTAACTGTCCATTATCAGCATTACTATTCAGTATTGTACTAAATTGCTATTTATAAGAAGACAAGAAAAATGATATTGAAGGAATTTGGCAATGAGGAAACAAAATAATCATTCTTTATAGATGATATAATTTATTTTCAAAACCCTAAAGGGTCAGTTTCAAAAATAAATGAAACAACTTCACCAAAATTGTAGAATATAAAATAAACCCACAGAAATCATCAGCATTTCTGAATTTACCAATAAAATTCAGTAGGAAAAGATATATACCATTTAAAACAACCAGAGATATCACAAAATACTTGAATGTCAACTGGCTGAAATTCATAAAAAATATTTGAGCACAATTATAAAATATTCTTTACACAAATAAATGTCAATTTAAATAATTAGAGAAATATCCATTGCTTATGGGTAGGCAGAACCAATATTTTGAAAAATTACAATAATACATAAATTAATTTATTATGGAAAGTAATTTGGAACCATGGCTCAAAACATTAAACTATGCCTATGCTTTAACCCATACACCTTACTTTTAAATTTATCATAACCAAAGAAAGAAAGAAAAAACAGTATGTGTGTGTTTGTGTATACACATATGTATCTATGTGTACACATATAGGTCAATCTTTTTTGTGGTAGCAAAGAATTGGAAACTTAGAAATAGCTAAATAATTTATAGAATATGAATATGGTAGAATACTATTGCAGTGTAAGATTTGATGGAAGAAATGCTTTCAGAAAAGACCGGAAAAGACTGAATTAAGCAAAATGAAGTAAGAAGAACCAAAAGGACAACTGATAGAGTAAGAGAAATATTGCAAAAATAATCCACTTTGAAAAACTTAGTAATTCTGATCAACTTAACAATTTCAAAAGATTCAGGATGAAACATGTTAACTACTTCCAGAAAAAGAATTAATGCACTCAGAGTGAAGATTGAAGCATATTTTCTTCATTTTTTCCCTTTTCCTTGCTTTTTTCTGAAATATGACTAATTTGGAAATGTGTTTTCCATGTCTATACATATTATGATGGATTTCAGTTTTTTTGTTTTCTCATTGAATGGAGAAGCATAAGGAAAGAATGGGAGAAAATTTGGAATTGAAAATTAAATTAAATATTTAAAAATACAATAGGAGGGGGTAGAGCCAAAATGAAGAAGAGTAAACAGGCCATTATCTGAGCTTTTCACAGCTTCCCTCAGAATCAACACTAGATCAAACCTCTGAACAGATTTTTGGAGTGACAGAACCCATAAAGCATGCCTCAGGATAGACATGGAATAGATAGGATAGATCCAGTGAAAAAAAAAATCCAGCGGTGGGTTCTTAGCCAAAATACTGCAGCTTTGGCTGCTCTGTCCTGGTTCAGAAGGCCAGTAGATTAGCAAAGCATCTGTGAGACCTCTAATATAACTACAGAAACTATGAGCCCCTGAATCTCAATATAACCAGCAGGACTTGGCCAGGCCACAAAGTGCAGAGGAGAAGCTTGCAGCACTAGCCCCAGTGCAGTTAATGAAAAACTCCTGTTGCCCCATGGAGGAAGTTTGGGACAATCTCCCCTGTGGCTTAAGAGTAGACCTCAACCTTTAAAAATAAGCAAAAAAGCAAAAAGAGCTCTGACTTGAGTGAGCTACTGTGGAGTCAAAGAAGATCAGAACACAAACCCAGAAGAGGATAACAAAGTCAACACGTCTTCAAGTGAAGCCTCAAAGTGGGAATCTGAACAGGCCTCTAGTTCAAAAGGCTCTCTTGGAAAAAAGGATCTTAATATATAGAAACAAAATGGGGGAAAGAAATGAGAGCTTTACAGGAGAATTTTGAAAGTGGGGGGGGAGGAAGCCAGCATTTGGAAAAGGAAGCACAGACATTTAATTAAAAAAAAAAAAGCAGCTTCTTAAAAATTAAATTTGATGAAATGGAAAAATGTATACTGAAAAAAATAATTTCTTAAAAAATAAATTTGGCTGGTACACTAATGCATTGTTTGTGGAATTATGAACTGATCCAACCATTCTGGAAAGTAATTTGAAACTATGTCTAAAAGGCTATCGAACTGGGCTACTGAGCTTTGATCTACCAGTATCTCTATTGAGTTTGTTTCCCATAGAGATCATAAAAAAGGGAAAAGGACCCACATGTGCAAAAATGTTTGTAGCAGCTCTTTTTTTGAAGTGGCAAGGAACTAGAAATTGAGTGGATGCCCATCAATTGGGAAATGGCTGAATGAGGTTTAGTATATGAAAGTAATGGAATATTATAACAAATGAAAAAAAGGCTGATTTCAGAAAAGCCTGGAAAGACTTACATGAACTGATGCTAAGTAAAGTGAGTAGAAGAGAACATTGTACATGGCACCAAAAAAATTATGTGATGATCAACTGTGAGGGATTTGTCTCTTTTCAACAATGAAGTGATTCGAGGCAATTCCAGTAGATTTGTGATAGAAGGAGTTATTTGCATTGAGAGAGAGAGAAAGAGAAAGAGAAAGAGAAAGAGAAAGAGAAAGAGAAAGAGAGAGAGAGAAAGAGAGAGAGAGAGAGAGAGAGATGGAGACTGAATGTGGATCAAAGTATAGTAATTTCACCTTTTTTTGTTTTGTTGTTTGCTTGCTAGGTTTTTTTCCTTTCTTCCTCATCTTTTTTTCCTTTTGATTTTTTTTTGCACAGCATGATGAATATGGAAATATGTTTAGAAGAAATGCACATGTCTAACGTATTTTAAATTGCCTGCTGTCTATGGGAAGGGGTGAGAGGGAGGGAGGGAGAAAAATTTGGAACACAAGGTTTTGCAAAGGTGAATGCTGAAAATTATCTTTGAATGTATTTGGAAAAATACAAAGCTATTAAAATTAAAAATATAATAAAAGATCACTGATGCATTATGAACAAAAGATGAGTTTGTTGGAACTTCCTTTGCTTTAGTAATATTGATTTAGTAGTCATGAGAAAAGTGGTTTGGAGAGGGAAGTGATGAGAAAGGATGCAGTGAGACTAAGAGGCTACTGCAATAAGAGAGAAAGGATATGAAAAGTGAACAGTTGGCTAAGAAGATAATGTTGGAGTTTGTCATTTGGCTCCTAGAATGTGGCATAAGATATAGGAATCAAAGCCTCTTGGCTAAGAACAGAGTGCATCTAAGGGGAATTGGAAGAATATATTTGGATATTGGTTGATTTAATATAAAAAATTTTAAACTGAAGATGTAAAGAGAGGAAAATAAAGTGTTTGACCATATAAATGATTGTTGGATTCTCAGGATAACCCACAAATTTTTATTTAGCTCAGTAACAGTGGGTTGTGGTAAAGAGAAAACGAGGGAGTAGTAAAGGCCAAAATGGCCTAATTAAGAGAGGAGATACTCATATGGCTGCTAGGTAACTCAGTTTAGACACCCATTTACAATGACTATCCACATGGGAACAAAGGATTGAAACTATTATATTATGACTTCCAACAGCATCAGAAAGAAGCATATTTGAATTTTAAGTAGAAATAAATCTTTGCCAAGTCAAATATAATCCATGTCTTGGCTTTACTCAGTGTAGATAGTCAAGATTTTATCATACTCTAATTATAATTTTCTACTGTCTTTGATGCTGTTAGAGAAGAAAAACAAAGTTTCTTGCTTGATAGGTAAAGTTCTGTAAATTGTGGGTGTTATTGGGAGTATTTTTACCTTCAGTATTTTTCTTGGCTCTGCTTCCTATAGATATAAATCTCCCTGGGTACTCTCAAATATTTAAATTAGCAATGACAGCTAGGAGAAAAAGTTTCCTTTTGCTATTTTTCTAAGACAGTAATTCATTTGAGCAAGTCAAATTGAAGATTTTTGCAATGCCTTTTTAGTCTTTAAGAGAAAAAAGTGTCAGAACTTTAATTTTTAGTGACCCTTTCTCTCTGTCTTTCTTTCCTATACCAATGTATACTATAGTATACATTAGTGTATTGGGTAGTGCCGGGCAGTGATAGAAAAATGACATGAGCAAGTACCACAGAAAGGTCAAGGGGTAAAGAATGTAAAAGGAAGGATTCTAAGGCAGGAAGAGAGGAGTAGACTTCTCCTTGACAGTGTATGCTGCTGAATGTGCCCATCCTGCTTTGCAATGGTTAAATAGAGTCAAAGGACATTAGGTGTCCCCATCAGTGACAATAAAGACACTGACTGTGAGAACTTCTGTCTTCTCCTGAGTCTAACTAGATTCCAAGTCCATCCCTTGTGCTATAAGTTTCAGGTCCAAAATCTCTACATTTTTATCTAACAACCAGATTTGCTCGAAGAATAAATCACTATAAAGACACCATATTTAAAATCAAATTTGCTCTTTTGCATGGTTCAAGTGGGTACTGATTATGTCTTTCCTGGAACTTCTAGCCTTCAATCAAACCTATGTACTGCCTGCCACTTTATGGGCAATGTGTGTCTTGCAATTCTTGGTAGTTTTTTTAGATGATAAATTTTTTATTGTTGGATAATATTTTCATAGAAATTAGAAGTTGCTACTTTCTATAACTTTAAAATAAATTTTTATTATAAACATAGATAATTATGTTTTGTAATATTTTTATAATATTGGTTAATGGCAAACATATAGTAAAATATTCAGATATTGAAGCTCTCAGTGCTTAACCCTATAAATTACAGTTAATTCAGTGGAAAATGAACAAAATGCTTCATCTGGACTTTGCAAACTCCCTTCCTACTAGATGTATACAGAGAGAAAAATGGGGTTTCCTTTTTATCCGTTCGAGTAACTTGAGAATTAACCAGACCCCTGTTATTGTTGTTATCAAACATGTGTTTTGATTGTATAGGGAATTTTGATGGGGAAACCTGTTTACTACTTAAAAGTTCTCTAGGATTACCTATGGCTCCCCCTTTCTTTCTTTTTTTTTTTTTTTTTTTGGAGGAGCATCTTGATGTCTCTGTTTCTCCTCTGTACTATTGCCTGTCCTTGAGGATTAAAAGGTATGCCAGTGGTGTGTAAAATACTGTGCACAAAAGTATAGAAAATGTTTAGAAGTATATGCAGAAAATGTTTGTGGCAGCCCTCTTCATAGTGGCTAGAAACTGAAAATTGAATGGCTGCCCATCAATTGGAGAATGGCTGAGTTAATTATGGTATGTGAATATTATGGAATATTATTGTTCTGTAAGAAATGATCAGCAGGATGAATACAGAGAAGCTTGGAGAGACTTCCATGAACTAATGCTAAGTGAAATGAGCAGAACCAAGAGATCATTATACACTTCAATAACAATACTGTATGAGTATCAATTCTGATGGAAGTGGCTTTCTTCAACAATGAGAGGATCCAAATCAATTCAAGTTGAGCAGTGATGAACCGAACCAGCTACATCCAGTGAAAGAACACTGGAAAACGAGTATGGACTGCTTGCATTTTTGTTTTTCTTCCCAGGTTATTTTTACCTTTCTAAATCTGATTTATTTGTGCAACAAGAGAACTGTATAAATATGTATCCATATATTGTATTTAAGATATACTTTAACATGTTTAACATGTATGAAACTGCCTGCCATCTAGGGGAGGGGGTGGAGAGGAAGGAAGGGAAAAATTGGAACAGAAGTGTTTGCAAGGGTCAATGTTGAAAAATTATCCGTGCATATGTTCTGTCAATCAAAAGCTAAAATAAAAATAAAAAAGAAGTATATGCAGATCCATTATCTGTTTTTATTGCTGGACCTTTAAGAGGAGGTTTTAAGAGGAGCCTTAGAAACTTTTCCTTCAAAAATCCATTGCCAATTATGCAATAGCCGGGTTATCTTTAATGGAGACCCAAGTGTAAAATTTGGAACTGTGGCCAATAAAATTTGCCACCCTGGGATGGTTTCACAGCATACATTAATTTGTGCATTGGTATAAAAGGTGTATATCTTGTCAGGTCTTATCCCAGATAACTGTACTGCTTGCTTAATGGCCTTTCATAAAATTTAAGCCACAAGCACTGGGTAAGGAGTAAGGCTTTGTTCTGGTTGTGGTGGGAAGTTCACCCATCTATCACACTGTCTCTTTGATGAAGGACTGCTGTGGGTACCCCTTTTGTAGCAAAAAGTGATATTTCCAAGGGTTTCTGAGTGACTCTTTCAATCACACTGGATAATGCCAGTTTAACTTTTCTCAAAGCCTCTTGAGCTCCTTTTGTAAGCTGGCATGGTGAGTTTAAAGCAGTATCTCCCCTTAAAATGTCATATAATGGTTATAATTGGTAGGTAGTTAAGCCTAACACTGGATGCATCCATTGGATATTTCCTATCAATTTCTGAAAGTCATTTAAGGTGTTCAACTTCTCTGTTCTTAAAGAAAGCTTTTGTATTGTAAGCACCTTAAGATATACTTCATATCCTAAATATTGAAAAGGAGCATGTCTTTGAATTTTTTCTGGAGCTATATGCAATTTATAGTTCCTTAGTGTTCCTATGGTCTTTTGTAGACATACTTCTAACATTTGCTTCTCAGGTGCACATCCCAAGATATCATCCATGTAATGCAATAACAAAACTTTTGGAAATGCTTTTCTTACTAGAGTAAGAGCAGTAGCAACATACATTTTACACATAGTAGGGCTATTTTTCATTCCCTGTGGCAAAACTGTCCATTCATATGTTTTATAAGGCTCAGCTAAGTTAACACTGGGCACTGAAAAGGCAAATCTTTTCGTATCCTCCTTATCCAGAGGGATAGAATAGAAACAATTCTTAATGTCTATAACCCAAGAGGCCATTCTCTAGGCAATTCCCTTTCTAGGTAGGAGAGGGAAGTCAAGGCTGAAGAGTTCCCTTAGTTTCCATCTGTTCATTGACTTTTCTCAAATCAGTCAACATTATCCATTTTCCAGATTTTTTTTTTTTACAACAAATACAGAGGAATTCCAAGGACTTAGAGAAGGTTGTAAGTGTCCTTGGTCAAGTTGCTCCTGGTAATATATCTAATAAGGCCTGAATTTTTTAACTTGTTAAGAGCCACTGTTCCACCCACACTGGTATATCAGTTTTACATTGAACGGGAACAGATGAGAGTGCAGGCAAGCCTTCAAAAGCATCCCTGCCTAAAAAACCGAAGTACTCATTTGTAATCCTAACTATAGTAAGATGTCTCTTCCCCACAAATTGATGGGAATCTTTTCAACTACAAAAAGAGTAAAAACTCCTGTTTCACCTTCAAATGTCCATCTCAAAAGGGTAGCACTAACTTCAGCTGCTATTGATCCTCCTACACCAGACATATAGATGTCTGCCTTAATATTTCCCCAATGACTGGGTCAATTGGCACCTCCAATGACTGTATGATCTGCACCTGTGTCTACCAACCCTTTCAATGGCATGCCATTTATATAGATAGTAAACATAGGATGGTCAGTTGTAACAGCTGCAGTCCAGAATATTCCTGGATTCTGTTGCTAGGAGTCAAAATCTGGGCAAATATCACCAGATTGCCTATTAGGAGTCTGTATCAGTAAACATGCTACTACTTCTGGGTGATAAATCATACATTGTCTACCTGTCTTAGTGACTGGGATATTATCTACATATTCCCCAGTTTCCCAACTTAGAGTATGGATGAACACTGTTTTGTAAGCACTCTCAGGAGGTGAAATGGTCAAATCTACTGTGCCTAGAGGCAAAGGGTCTATAGGCCAGACAGGGACAGATTTCACTTCTCTAGGGTATATCTTAGTAGTCCCAGCTGCATACAACTCTATTCTCCCTAATTGTAATCCCTTTCTCCCATCAGATTGCTTCTTGGGTGATTGATCATATCTGAGTACTGAATTTTTAAAGACTCTCTGGGTGTAACATTGGCTGCCATCATGCCCCAAGTGTTTTTTGCCTGGGGCCCTGGATTGGGCCCCAGTTCCCATTTCTCTGAGTCATTCTACAAAAGCATTATCATGTCTCTCTAGAAGTCCCTTGCCAAAAGGGACCCTGTCTTCCCATGTTCAAATCTTGAAAAGTCTGCATCATAGCTTGTGCTATTTGTGCCCACTGTGGCACAGCATCTTATGATCTCATCTAAAGGATCATCCTTGTGTAGTCCTAGTATAATTCTTCTACAAACCTCATTAGCATTTTCTTTAGCTAGTTGATTTATCATTATTCCTGATGCTGCATTTTCACCAATAGTTCATATGACAGCTGCCTGCATATGTTCCACAAAATCAGCAAAAGGTTCATTTGGACTTTGCTCCATTTTTGTGAAGTCTTCTCCTCTGTCTTGTTTTCCTGGAAGGGTATCCCATGCTTTGATAGCAGCAGCAGCAATTTGCTCATATGCTGCTATAGGATTAGAGAATGGCTGAATATATGAATGTTATGGAATATTATTGTTCTGTAAGAAATGATCAGCAGGATGATTTCAGAGAGCCTTGGAGAGACCTACATGAACTGACTATTGTCTTTAATCATATAGTAACCTGTCTTATGAACAAGTAATTAGGTATACTCATCTTGGCTCTAAAAAGGTGAACCAGACTATTGGATAAGAATTACAGTTAAATTCTTAACAATTAGAGCTTTCTGAAAGGAGAATAGTCCTGAGGTGGTGAATTTCCAGTGGCTGGAAATGCTCAAGGAGAGAATGGGTAATCAATTTAAGTTGATATAGAAATTATTCATGCATTTGGGCATTTGGGTGGACTAGATGCCCTCTAAAGTCTCTTCTAACTATGAGATTCTATGATTCTATTATGATTCATTATTGAAAAGGGGATTATTTTAGTAATTGTGGCAGACATTCTCTTCCCCAAAAGTTTAGGTAACTGCCTACTCTACTTGTAATAAGACTGAATCTTTCTGTAAATATTTATAAGCAGCAGGAAATGGGAGAAGAATATTAACTTACATTTTGATTTTTATACTTTCATTTTTGGATTTGATGCCCTATTTATCTTGCTTAAAGATAATCTTTCTATAAAACTAATTTGGGTTGATTAAAAAAAATAAAGTGTTTTTGAATTATTGCCTCATTGTACTAAGAATTAGATGCTGGAATGTCAGAAACCAATTACTAAATTAGTAGTAGGATTTCAAAATGAGATTACCAATCATGGAATCATTTTATTGAAAAAAAGAAATCCACTACCTAAAGAGGCAACTGAAATTTCAAATTGAGATCTTTGTAAAATGGAAATTTTTTTTTTGGCTTTTGAATTGCTTTCCAGGTATAGTTAATCTATATTATGTCTCATGAGAAGGCTCTTAAGTATTTGCTGAAGTACTGAATAATATCTCAAAGATAGCACAAAAGCACCTATATTAATAAAATTAATGCATTCCCAATTCATTTTGAGAAATTTTATCAGATGTAAAGATATTATAGAAGGTCTAACAATGTAGTTCATAGAATGTTAGATAAGAAAAGGAAGTTAGACCTGATCTACTACCCACCCCAATTTTGCAGCTGAGAAAACTGAGGTCCAGATGAGGGAAATGACTTGTGCAAATGCATACAGGGGCTAATGGCACAAGTGAAACCTCCATCCTATAAATAGAAATAAAAGACCTAAAATGCAAAAGACTGGTTGGAACTTATTGAACTCTGATACTGAAATTTATGCATTCAATCAAGGAGAAGCACCAGCAAAGTAGAAAAAGCACAAAATATAGGAGACTTAAGTCATGAGTTCTAATTTTCCCTCCAATATTTACTATTTGTTGTATTTTTCTGTGAGTCATTTAACATTTTCAGGTCAGTTATTTAATATGTAAAATAAGAATCAGAGTAACTTTGTTGGTAGGGGACTAGACTAAATGATCTCTTAATATGAGTGAGTTCCTATCTTGCAGGACCTTGCTTCTTTCTGCCAGCTGGGATCTTGCTTTCCTTCATGGTTCTGTAGTTATGACTATCATAAGTAAATTTTTACAGAGCATCTACTGTGTTCAGAGCATTTTGCTTGGTTGTGGGAATGTTCTGTAGAAGGCAATTTCATAAAATATGGTTAGGGAAGTGAGACACATGTTAATGAGATAAATAATAGTACAAAATACCACATGGTGAATGCCAAATGACTACTTATTAAACAGTGCTGGATATCTGAAGGAGTATAACTAGAAGACATTTTGGAGAAGATACGCCTCAAAGGAAGAAAAGGTCTTAAATATATGGATAGAATAGAAGAAAGTATTCCAGAAAGCAGAATTCATTGAAACATTGAGATAAGACATACAGACACAGGCATGTACATCTATCTATCTATCTATCTATCTGCACATCCAAAGAATTGATAGATGTATAATTTTACATATACACACATATGTGTGTGAATATACACACATACACATACATTGATATATTTCTGTTTAAAGATAGCCATATCTAGAAGGTAAGGGGAAAGGTAAAGAAAAAAAAAGAAAATTATATGATAATATTTTAAAGGAATAACAAATTTTGCATAGTAGATTTGCATTTTCATATGTAATCATCTTTTTTATTGTACTATGGAAATGCTTGTTTTATTTCATAAATTAAAAATAAAATAAAAATTTTAAAAGACTATATATTGCATCTAAATGAAAAGAAAGCAGTTTGGAGTAGAAATAATGGTTAAACATATTGTGGTATATGATTGTGATGAATATTATTGTACTATAAGAATTGACAGGTAGGATTAGTTTTAGTAAAACCTAGAAAGACTTAAATGAACTCATGTAATGTACATGAACTCATGAGCAGAACCAGGATAACATTGTATACAGTAACCACAGTATTGTATAATGATAAACTATGAATGACTTAGCTATTCTCAACAATACAATAATCCAAGACAATTCCAAAGGCTATATGATAAAAATACTAGCTATTCCAGAGAAAAAACTGATAAACTTTGAATGCATAATGAAGCATGTATGTGTATACATTTTATTTTTCTCCTTTTAAAATTGATTTTCTTTTGTAATGTAGCTATATAGAAATATGTTTAGCATGACTTTACATATATAATTGATACCAAACTGTTGTCTTCTCAAGTATTGGGGATATGTGGGAAGAAAGGAGAGAATCTGAAGCTTAACATTTTAAAAAATCAAAGCTAAAAAAATTTTTACATCTCATTATGAACTATTTAATGAAATAAAAATATTAAAAAAAATTTGGTAGGGAGAATAGCATGAGGACCTTATATGCTGGATAAAGACAGTAGACAATTGGAAGCAACTGAACTTTTTGAGCATAAGAGTAATATGACCAGTATTGTCAATAAGAATTTTCCTGACAGTGATATGGACAGATTCAAAAGAAAGTGGAAGTAGAAATTGCTGATAGTAAGCTATTGCAATTGTTCATGCAGTAAGAAAGGCCTGAAGAGACAGATTCAAGAAATGTTCTAGAAATGTTAATAGAACATAGGAATCAATCAGCATTTATTAAGTACCTTCTAAGTCCCAGACACTATCCTAGAAATAAATTTTAAAAATGAAACTATTTCTATTCTTAATAAGCTTGCATTCTAATTGAGTGTAAAAGGAAAATGAGAAATTGGTGAAAATATTTTTAAAGGTGAAAGACCGTATAAGTCATGATGACAAAGACAGACATAGTGGGGACAGAAGGAGGAACAGGTTTAGAGGAAAGAAAGATATGTTGAGTTTGAAGTTGTAACAGGCCATTCAGGTGGAGATATGTGGAAATCTATTAGTAATGCTAGAAGTTGGCAGTTGCCATCTCTACTTCTGTCTTTTTTTTTTCCAGAATCATTACCATCACTTCCAATCAATAACTTCAGCTATTTATTATTTTTTTATGCTCTGTTATCCATTTCTTCTTCTTTTTTTGGTCTTAACTGGCCTCTGCAATTTTATCCATCCTTCTTGTCTTTAGACATGAGAGTGAGAGACAGGCTAAGATTGGAGGCAAACTTGTTAATCTACATACTGGATGCAGACCTCTGGTCTCTGAATCTTTTGAGTTGTCTTTGTTTATGTAGGGATTGAGTGTTGCTTGTTCACTAGAAGAGATTAATTTTGGGGACTATGTCTGAATTCAAAATCATTCTGGAATCTGAGGGATCTGAAAGTCTGGCATCTGGAAACCTGTGATATAATCTTAGGAAGACATCTGTGAGTCTATGACTCATTAACTGCCGTGTAATTTGCCAAAATGTTCTATTGCCAATTGTCAAAAGATCCCTGCACATAAAAGACTAACCCTGTTGCAAAACTGGTAAAACAGTTACATCAACAATTCTGGTAGAGAACACATTATGAAGGAAGATTCTGGGGAGGCTCTCTAGTATGACACATGTCATGCCTATCAGTCTTTGGGACCAGAAAGTTTCTGCCAGGAGTTCTTGTATGAGCACATGGCATAGGGAAGTTTCAGATAATTATAAGGAAACCTTAGGAGCTGGAAAAAGAATAA
Source organism: Sarcophilus harrisii (assembly GCF_902635505.1). NCBI lineage: Eukaryota > Metazoa > Chordata > Mammalia > Dasyuromorphia > Dasyuridae > Sarcophilus > Sarcophilus harrisii. The sequence continues at coordinate 154,905,230 of NC_045426.1, read as the reverse complement.
AGAGGAAATAGAGAAAGAAAAGATTCTGAGATTTCTCTTATGCTAGCTACACTTCATACCACAAAGATTTCTAGACATTGAAATTTCTTCTTCCCTTTGTCCAAAGCAAATTTTGAGACATTGCTGTTACAGAACAGTTACATCTCAAGTAGACTGCATTGTTTCTCCCAATTCCTGATTTGGGGCCCCTGTGGTTGTGCCCTCCTAACCAAAACACCTTGTCCTTTTGTGCAGTATCTTCAAGTTCCTGAGAACTCAGTATTACTTTGGCATTTAATAATGGTTTCCAGGTATTGCGTCGTGGCATTCCTGTGGTCTTGAGTAAATGCCTAGGACCATTTCTATCCTCTAAACCAGTGGTGTCAAACTCAAATAGAAACAGGATTATGCCTGTACATGAGGATTCTTACAGACCACATATTGACTTAGAAAACCACACATTTATATATTTCTTTTTTATTAATACATCGACACATCAATATTAGATAGGAAGTAATTTCAATCTGGTATGCACCACATTTGAGTGTTGTGGGTCCCATGTGCCACATGCTTGACACTTCTGCTCTAGACCAGGGGTTTATAATCTTTTTTGTGTGTCATGGACCCCTTTGGGTATTCTGGGAAGCTCTGTGGACCCACTCTTAAAAATGACATTTTAAAATAATTGAAGGAAATACATTTCACTTAAGAGTTTACTGAAAATAAAGATGACATGTTTCTCCATCCAACTTTATTTGACTCTCTGAAATCTATCCATTAACCTTCTGAATGTAGACAGACTGAGTGAAGAAGCCCTGATTTAGATGAAGAGCTAAGATGACAACAATGACACAATATAGATATGTTGCCTTCTCTATTTATACAACTACAATGTGATATCATGTGATTAATTCCTGGCTTATTTTGTAGGAAAAAGAAATTCAAAGGGACTGAGGATTCAAAGAACTAATTTTAGAAGATATGTACCTATATCTGCTTTATTAACCAGAGCAAACAGAAGTGATCTGTCACATTAGTAATAGGTCAAATTTTGTTCTTCAAATTCTCATTCTTTTTATATCCCACATATTTCTTTTCTACCTATTCTCCCATATTTGTCTTAACACAAGACATTTGCAAATAAAAAAATTACATTTTAATAACATTGCTAGGTTGCAGAATACCTGAAAAGAATGTCATTTTAAGCTACTTGAAAATATTGAAACTTTGTTTTGTAGTGAATAAAGAAAAAATTATTTTAAACTTAAAAATCATATATATATATTCATATTTTTAAAATAAGCATCATTTTAATTATTTTAAAACCTAAGAATAAATTCACCAAAAAAACTCTCAATCTAACTGTCAAAAATCAATAATGCACAATAATCAAAAGCAAAAAAATACTATGAAGAAATTAATTCATCTGGGGAGAAAATATGAGACATTCAAATACATTTTATGTTTCAATGATAAGAACTGAGTTTAAATGCAATCTTCATGGCAAATTCTAAAATGTAACAAAATTCACCCACTTTCAAGTAACAAAACCTGATTGAACTCTAAAAAGGTATAAAATTTAAAAATGCCCTATGTGTCTGAAACCAAAGTGAAAATGAAATTCCTAGAGGTAGAGTCAACAAATCTGCTTTCAATGAAATTATCCATTTGAGTGTTTGTCAAATACTGATCACTGTAAAACATGGGGACGATCAAAGAGTTGGAATACTGGATAATGAGTCAATTATTTAATAATTATTTAAGTATTCCACCTTGTGCCAGCAACATCACAAAGTGACAAACCTTTTAGCCAAGCTAAAGTTAGCCCATGTGGCACATTTTTCTACAGTGATGGTAGCAGAGTAATGAAAAAGGGGAAAAATGTTAAGGGTATGTTGTAATAAGCATTATTTTTGTACGTGAATTGAACAAGAAGGTTTTTGAGATTCCTTACAACTCTTAAATTCTATAAATCGGTTTTGGGACTATTTGTTAACATTAATTTACCTATTAGTAATATAAATATGAGATATTTGTCTAATGACCAATGAGCTTATAACATATTACTAAAAGTGACTTATATTGTGACATTTTCACCGTAATTTTGTAATTTCTCCACCTTCTATGGAGATAGTAGGTAGTCCCACCCTGCTGTGTTTAGAAATCTCAGTTATGTCAACCCCCCATCCTGAATTTCCCTATAAATCTGTCCATGGCTTAAACTATCTTTGTTGAATTCCTTTTGGGTTAGCCCACCATGGTGGTATTCTGCCTCACAGTGTTTCTTCTTATCAATTTCCCATGGTGCTTAATCTGCTACTGTAAAACTGCCAACCTGGAATAGTCTCAGTTTCTTGCTGTATACAAATTTGATGAAGGTCACAGTTTACTCATATTGAGGGTACCATGAACTAAACCAATGAAAGGGAGAGGGGCGGAGCTTTCTTTTCCTCTTCCCCTTTTACCCTGTGGCTCTGAGAATCAGAGTAAGAATTGGGTTTTGGTTTATATCTTTTATCTGTTTTGGTTCTAGGATTAGATGGTAGAATTCCATTGCATACAGGAATTACAACTATAGCGACTTTTGAGACAGGTCAAATTGAAGTCAGTCTGCCCAGCAGGGAAAGCCTCAGAATCCAGGTTTCTTAAGACTTGAGCCAAAGGGGAAATTTGGACTTGGAACTTGGGCCTCCACTATATCACTTGAGCTAAGTAGTGAATGTCCTCACTATTCCCAGAATAGGAAGGGGTGAGAATTATGTCCCCAAGTGTTAGAGAGAATGATTGTATATTTATTCTTGCTATATTTTTGAAGTAAATATTGTTTTGTAAAAGTTCATCAGCTATTAAGTTGGAACTATTAATGGAACTACAATACAAAGGAATTTCTTACAATCAAGGGAGTATCTTTGGTGGAGGCTAGAGAGTCAGGAGCAGAAGATTTGGAAATCTTCTTTTACTATTTATATAAACAATTTATGTATAGCAAATACCTTGCTACCTGGAAGTTATATATTTTATGTCTTACCTATCCCCCAGGGTTCTCATTCACGCTTAAGGAGATTTGAGGCTCCATCTCTTAGCTAAAAAAGGATAAACTAAAGGTACAGAATGAATCATAGATTTTCAAATGTAGCTGATGTGGATTATTTATCAGGGATGTGTTTATTTGGTACAAGGGAAGGTTGACTTACAAAAACTTGATTTACATGCAACTATTCAGGAAAAAAAATATAATGCCTGTCAAGATATACCTATTTGTCAACAAAATCATTATGACTGAAAGAACAAATAGAAATCAAATTAGGTGAAACACAGAAAAGACAAAATCCAGTGTTCATTTTAACTACATTTACATGGTAATTTCTAAATTTATTTAAATAAGTATTTTAATGGCATTTTTGTCCTTTACAAAATTCTTACTCCAATGCCTCATTGTGGAAGCCTTAAACGGTTGTTGGATACCCTGACTTCTTCAAAGTTATGCCAATGTAATGAAAGTTCTAGCAGGTCCTACCAATGTGTAAAAGCTTCACATCAGGATATGACAATGGACTGCACTTATCTTCTAGGCCTATGGTAGTTTAGTTGTATATAGAGAGTCTCATCATCAATTACTATATTGTCTACTACCACCCTCATTCTTATATTAGTATCCTACTACCATTCTTCATATCTGTCAGAAACTTCCAAAGGTTGTGTTGTTGTTTTAAAGCCATTTTTATCTGGGGATCAAGAGAATTTACTGATTACTTTTAAAGCATGGGGTTGGGGTGGGGTAGGAATTAATAGTTGTAGGCAACTATTGTAAAACTGCATCTTATACACACACAATTTATTTGCCTTTTCCTAAGTTTCCCAGTCTCAATAGCAAATCTGATATACTCTTTAAATATGAAAGCATAAGCATATCTTGTTTTATTCCACTGTTTTACTGTGTTTTGCAGATATTGTGGGGGTTTTTTGTTTGTTTGTTTGTTTTACAAATTAAAGGTTTCTGGCACCATTTTTCCAACATGTGCCCACATTGTATCTGTGTCACATGTTAGTAATTCTCATAATATTTAAAATTTTTTTCATTATCATTATATCGTTATGATGATCTGTGATCAATGACCTTTAATGTCACTATTGTGTATGGGGGGGGGGGGGAACATGCCCATATAAGCCAGAGAATTTAACTGATAAATGTGTATTCTGACATGTTCTATCAATGGATTGTTCTCCATCTTTTTGCCCTTCCTCGGGCCTCCTTATTTCCTGAGGCACAATACTGAAATTAAGCCAATTAATAACACTGTAATGGCCTCAATAATACAAAGTGGCCTACCTGCCAATGACCCTGACCATGACATATCTGCTTCCATCCATGCCTTTCCACTTTTGCAGAGGTGACAGAATCTGTTCTGCCCTAATTATGACAATTGTAGGATGGTCTAACCTCCAAGAGAATAATGAGATACTGAAGAAAGAGGGGCCCATACCAGCATGGTTATTAATAGATTTCATTAGGATTAATTAGGTTAATTGGAAAGTTTTTCTCTCAAGAGGCTTGTCCTTCTGGATGGCAATAGGACAAAATGACAGTATGGATCCTAGAACCAATGTCAGGCCAGGCTGGGTATTTTATATATATATTATAACAAAGATGACATAGTGCCATTATGGCCTAGTGTCACATGCAAGATTCCCCATGGACCTTCTTTTGTTGTTTATATTTATTGAAGGTAGTTTACATTTTTTCCTGTGGAGTCATAGGTCACATTCCCACTTTCATGTACTATATTAGCTATAGGTAGTTTATCCATTCCTAGGATGTTGTCTTTCCTAACATCTCCCTTTTGAAACCCATAGTTTCTTTAATGGCTTAAGCATCACTAAGTTGTTTGTGTTTCCCCATTTTCCCTCCTAAAGCACTGTGTATTTATTTCTCACACATCCTAGACCTATGAACATAGGTGGCACAATGGATAGAATACTGGGCTTGGAGTTAGGAAAATCTTTCTTTCTGTGTTCAATTCTGGCCTCAGAGACTTTACTATCTGTGTGATCTTGGGTGAGTCATTTTGCCAAGAAAATGGTAAATGGGATAACCGAGAGTTGGTGAGGAAAGAAAGAAAGAAGAAAGAAAGAAAGAAAGAAAGAAAGAAAGAAAGAAAGAAAGAAAGAAAGAAAGAAAGAAAGAAAGAAAGAAGAAAAAGGAAGGAAGAAAGGAAGGAAGGAAGGAAGGAAGGAAGGAAGAGAGGGAGGGAGGGAGGAAAGGAGAAAGGAGGAAGGAGGAAGAAAGGAAGAAAGGAAGGAAGAAAGGAAGGAAGGAAGGAAGAAGAGAAAAAAGAAAGAAAGAAAGAAAGAAAAAAAGAAAGAAAAAGAAAAAAGAAAGAAAGAAAAAGAAAAAAGAAAGAAAGAAAGAAAGAAAGGAAAGGAAAGGAAAGAAAGAAAAGAAAGAAAGAAAAAGAAAAAAGAAAGAAAGAAAGAAAGAAAAAAGGAAAGAAAGAAAAGAAAGAAACAAAGAAAGAAAGAAAAGAAACACCACATGTAAGCTCTTTACAAACAGGGATTATATCTCATCCTCAATGCTTAGCACTTAATAGTGGTTGTCTATTGACAGATGGACAAGAAATATTTAAAAAGTAAAAACATACGGAATTTTAAAATTAAAAAAAGCAAATTCTAAAAGATAATTTTTATACCATAATAAGTAAATTGTTTAGGATTAGTCTAAGTGAAATGGAGAAAATCTTACATAATTATTGAGCTATTTTTCCTATTTCATACTACTCATTTTACTCCTAAAATACATTCACCTGAATTATTTAGGTGAATCTATTTTTAGTATTGTTTGAGTCAACTGTGTAAATCCATTCTAAGAATTGTTATTTTTCCATAAATATAATCACACTTTTTTATTTTGCAGGAGTAGGTTCAGTGTTAATTTTATTTATTTTTTTGAAATAACTATACTTAATTTCAAGGATATGTTATCACTGTGCAAGGAAATTGGTATGTTTTAATGGCTTGTTCAAAAGATAAAGTCATGTTTTAGTGTAAAATTAACTAGTCAATATTAACTGGAAAGGAATGAGGTAGTATTGTAAATTAAATAATCACTCTAAAATATCTTTTTTTAGAAAACTGTGCCCCAAGCACATTGCAGGATGTAGCGCCTCCCATTTATTTCTGACAGGACAGAAAAGCTCTCTGGACCCTTGCAGTCTCCATCTATGATCCCAGGAACGATTTTCTAACAGATTGCATGGGCATCCTCGATCGTTGTTGATAAGATTCAAAGAAGCTAAATTTGCATTTACTGATCAGCAAAGGTTTTTCTCCATAGTCCGGGGGCATTAACACTATTACTTATTTGCCCAACAGTTTGGGTTAAAACAAAACAAAAACGGGTACTTTAAAACTCTAGTCGTTCAGGACCGTGCTTTTCTCCGGTCCAGCAGAGGGGACCACCATCACCGCCCTAGTTTCCGTTACTAGGCCCGCAACGGTACCCTCTCTTGCCCCACCCTCAGCAGGCCTCCACTCCCACACCTATGCAGCAGGGAGGCAGGAAATAGGCTCAGGCACGTGCAGGGCACGCGACTATGAGCTTTCTGCACTTGCGTGACAGCTCACCCGGGTGGGATGGTGGGGGGAGGCGGGAGTATTCCGAAGTGTCCCGCTCCCTCAATAGGGCCTAATAGTCCCCAGCTGGAGAGCTGCGAGTGTAGCTGGGAGGCTATCAAGCCCCTTGGGTAAATGGAAACGGCCAATTCGGCCCCGGCGTCCGCGTCTTCTTCTGAGCTCGAGATGGCGGTCTCTCCCTTAGCCTCGGGGGTCCTGTGCATGGAGAATGGCCCCTGCGACCTCACCATCCTCCATTTTAATGATGTTTACGACGTAGACTCGAGAGTCGAGGAGCCCGTCGGTGGGGCCGCCAGGTACCTACCCCTCGTAGTCTTCTTTGACTAAATCCTGCATCCCCCGAGGGGACCGAACCCGAGGGTTTGGTGAGGCCCTAGAGGCGTTCTTAGACGCGAAGGCCTTGGGGCTGTTCAGGATGGGGGGGGGGGGGGGGGGCCCGCACATGATACCCGGGCCAGCGAACGCTACGGGCCTGATCCCTCCTGGACGGGAGCTGGCAGTGCAGTATCCAGTAGGGAGCACGGGTGCAGCGCGCTGACCTGCCTGCTCCCAAAAGCTTGGGACTATAAACTCTCTCTGGCCTGGTGGGTGGCGCCCACTCCCCCATCATCCTAAAGCCACTCCTCCGCGTTATCAACTCCCTCTGCGTCTTAGCTGAGTGAAAGGCAGCATCGGGAATTAGGACAAATCGGTCTGAGTTAGCCTTTACAGAAACCGGTTTTGTTTCTGTAGTTTGTTCTTGATGTCACCACAATTTCCCCTAGTAGTTACCAAATGTTAACGATTTCCCTTCCCAGAGAGCCTTCTAATATTACAAGTAGTATTTTTAAAGACAAAAAAAAAAAGGGGGTGTGTATTTGTGTTTGCTCTCAGCTTCAATTTTCAACCGGATTAAAAAAAAATGGAGATATAAATGAAGTATCCACTCCAGAAGAATTGTTATGAGAGTAAAATATGAATATAAACAAAGCATTTTGCAAAAGCTGTACATAAATGTTATTTAATATTCCATGCTAGTTTTCAAAATCCTTTATTCTAAATAACAGCAGCCAAAACAACAATCTTAATACGCGCTTCCGCTTCTTTTTTTGTCACTTTTTTTTTTAACTCTTTGCAATCTGGCTTCCAATATCATTCAATTGAAACTCTCCAAAATTATCAACAATCTCTTAACTTCCAAATCTAATTGCCTTTTCTCAATCCCCATAGTCTAACTCTTTGAAGTCTTTGACATTGTTAATCACCCCCTACTCCTTGATAATTACCTCTTTAGATTTTCATGACCACACTTTATTCTAGTTCTATTTGTCTGACCATTCCTTCTTTTGTCTTTTGCTAAGGCTCTGTCCTGAGTTCTCTTCTTCCTCTGGTAATCTTACCAGCTTCCACGTCTTTGCAACCCACTATCTCAGATCTATTTATCTTAACCTTTCTCCTATCTTCAATCTCCCATTTTCAACTACTGACTGGGCCTCTCCTACTGGACATCCCCTAGACATTTTAAACACATGCCCAAAATTGTTGCCCACCAAATCTTTCCCTTTTCCTAATTTCTCTATTACTGTTGAAGATATCACTATCTTTTCAGTTATCCAGGCTCATATTTTTGATTCTTTCTCTCTCTCCCCTCCCCTGTTGTCTCTCTCAACCTTACCCCATATCTAATCAGTTGTCAAGTCCTGTCATTTCATTTGTAACATTTCTTATATATGTTCCCATTTCTGAGACTACTTCTAATTTTTATATCTTGTTTGTACATATTTGTTGGCATATTCTTTCTCCCATTAAACTGTGAACTCTCTTAAACCAAGGACTGTCTTTTGCCTTTTGTGTATGTATGTGTGTGTTTCCAGTGCTCGTTGACTTTCTCATTTGACTCTTATCCTTTGGGGAGTACTTCTATTATTATCCCTATTTTACAGAGGAGAAAACGAATTCTGAGAGAAATTAGCTAATTTGTGCATAGTCACATAGAAAATAAGGATTAAAGGAGATATTAAACTCTTCTATAGGCGAGTGCTATTGTATCCATATTACAATTGAAGAAATTGAAGCTAAATTTAAATAAAAAAAAACATAGCTGTTTAAAATAGGATTTAAACTCAAGTCTGACTGATTCCAAGTTTGTCCTTGTTTAGATATTAAAATACGATGCTATCTAGCTACTTAGCCTCTGAGGTACACAGGGTTTTTTTTAGGCAGTTTCTCAGAAGTAGTAGTGATCCAAAACCCTTTTGGCTCCAATTATTTGGATAACCGCAATTTCCCATTGGTGAATGGAGAAAAAAGTTTCTGATAGCCTTAAGTTTTATATATTAGTCAATGATAAAATATACACAAATAAGATCAATTTTGCCATCGATTTATCAATAGATGGCATCACCGTTCACTAGGGATATTATTTTGTAGTTTTCTCTAAAATTATAAAACCTTTCAAGGAGACCAATTAGGAACTCCTTTTTAAGGCATGAAATATTGGTGTAAAGCTAATTGCTGCTAGATTGCTGTTCAGTTTTCCAAACAGTTTCAGTCTTTGGGTTTGTCAAACACGATACCAAGATATTTGTTTGCTTCTATCTATTGTATGCTTAATTTGATCCACCACTAAATAAAAAAACTTCCTTTTTTTTTTTTTTTTTTTTTTTTTTTTTGGCCAGTACCAAATTGGCTTTAGCATAATTGTTTTGTAGTACAGTTTGAGATTTGGTGCTGATAACTCATCAGCCTTCCCCCATCTTTTTTAATTATCATCACTCTTGAGATTCTTGATCTTTAATTTCTTCCATATGGATTTTATTCTTTTTTTACTTCTAGAAAATATTATTTTGGCAACTTGAATAATACAATTCTAAACATGTAAATTAATTTGGGTAGTATTGTCATTTTTATTATATTGACTCAGTTTACCTATGAGCAATTAATATTTGTCCAATTATTTAGGTCTGTTAGGTTCTTGTATTTATTACTGTATACAGGTTCATGTTATTAACATGGTTAATTATATGTATGATTTTTTATGCTGAGCCATTCTATCATTTCTGTTAATAAACTCATCTAAATCATAGTGATGGGTCCCCAGCTCTTGTCCTCAGAATTTCTTCTCCCCAAAACTGTGGGGAGAGATGATAGATCATAGCAGAGGGGCAACTCAAACCTGTATAGCTAGCTGAGGAATATGGAGCAATAAAATCTGTTACCTGTTGCTCCTTATTTGTCCCCTTCAAAACAACTCACCCTGTCTGGTTGACAGTACCTACCTAAAAGACATACTGTCTTCTTATCTGGATGAAAAGGCATCCTGGCTCCTTCTTAATCTCTCTTATAATTTACAACCTTGTAGACTGTTAGTGTGCTAGCTAATTTTCTGTGCATAAAGCCCTCTCAAACTATTTCTAATTTGCTAGACTTCCTTTGGAGAACTAGCTTGTCAGCTATGACATAAATAAACTCTTGGGACCAAGATACTCTCTGAATTCTTTCAAACTAAGAATCATGATTCTCTCACATACTTCACTAATGTATAACTTATCAAATATGTTGTTATAGCCTTTTTACTTAAAGATTTTGTTTTAAGGTTTATTAGAGATATTGTTCTATATTTTTCCTTCTTATCTTTGTCTCTCAAGGAAACATTGCAGTTACCCAAATGAGAAATTATGAAGGTCTGAAAAAGGGTGTCTACTCTAGATCTTCTTTATGGTGAGAAGGGAAAGCAAAAAGTCAAGTATGACTCTAAGATTGTGAATCTGTTGAGAAGGTTAGAAAAGGGTTAGATTTAAGAGGGAAGATAATGATGAAAATCTGAGTGCCTACTTAGTTAGAAAATGTTTGAATATTTCTTTCTTCTCTCTCTCCCTCCCTTACTCCCTTTCTTTCTTGTGATAACCACATTTAGCACCCAGGGTATTTAAAAATCAACCGGAGTCAGTATAAGCTAAAATCCTTGATCTTTATTCTTTGTGGAGATGAAGGGGAATGGCCATATGAAGTGAGAGCAAAAATGACACAAATCCAGCCAGTAGTGCCTCTGGCTCTCACACTCCACCCACCTACTCCTCTATCCAATCTCCTATACAACACATCAGTGGGTGGGGCCATTCTTTCTCCAAGCATATATTAATAGAGTATTGTCCAATTGCTAATTAGCCTTAAGTGCTCGGACCTCAGTGCATCTGCTCAGCTTCAGACTTACACTTTTTCTTCCTGTGGGTGCTCTATCCAGAGGAATATAAATTTCGATCACTAAAACTTCCTTAGCTATCTTGGGGTTCACAGGCTAGATTTTTTTTTCTTAAAACTAAGCTTAAAACCCAAATCACTCTAGCTGTTATTGAGTGGCCATAAAAGGTCTTAGGACAATGTAAATAACAATTGTTATTGTTTTGGTCAGAAACCCTGAGGGTCTTCTTTTCTCAGATTGAGTTTTTTTCAATGACTAGGTAAAAATTGTTTGCCTCACTTCTTTTGTACTTAACCTTAATCATTGATTGGGTGTTGCCTCAGGCAACTTGAGACTTATTAAAAACCTTAATTTAAAAAGACCAAGGTTTCCCACCGCATCAAGTGCCATCTCCAGTCCTCCTGATCTATATCTGGCCTCTGGACTCAGATGACTCTGGAAGGGAAAGTGAGGCAGATGACTTTGCAGGGACCATGCTCCTCTACCATAGAAGAGTAATCCTTTTGATTTAAAAAAATCTACCCAGAAATTATACTCTCTTAACAGATGAAAAGTCACCTAACATAGTGATGTGGACTTTGAATTTACTCTATTTCCTTTTCAGGAAGAAGATCAGGTATAACCAAGCCCTGGACATAACAGGAGCCCTGAACCAAGCTTCTGTTTGTAAAGAGTCATTTAGTAAAGAGTCTTTAGTGTCTATCCCTCCAACCCCTAGACATTTTAAAACTACCTTTGAGATATTGATTAGCATGTCTTTTAAAAAGTCTGGGACCTGGTCTGCCAGGTATGTTCCATCTGGCTCCTACTTGATCCCTCCTTCTGAGCTATCAAATTCTTCCCTGATATTTCCCCTCCTCCCCTGAGAAACCATTTAGGTTATATTTTCCCTATAAAAGATTTGCTTTGATGAATATCTTTACTAAGTCCTTTTCAGGACTAAGCCCCTTATGAAATGCTCTTTCCTTCATATTGTCTTCCCTTTAATGGTATCTTTCTCTTTACTATAGCTAACAATTATTAATCTTCTAAACTGCCAGTCAATGGAGCATACTCAGGTTTCATGGCATATTCCAAACTTTAAAAGATTCTTCCAAATTCCTATCCCTGGTGTTGCTCTCCCAAATCTATTTCATACTTACCACTCCTGGTGCCTAATTTACCTCTTCATTTTGTCTGTAGTCTTTTCTCTTAAATAAATGTCTTTCGCCACAGAGAATGGCCATTATGAATTTATCACGTTTATATTGAACTAGGACTGAACTCATCAGTAATAATTTCCCTGGCCCCAGATCATGCTTTGTATCTCATCTAGCTAGTAAGGAATTTATGCTATCTGTCCCTATATTCCCTACTTCTTCCCTACTATATTTCTCTAGCCCTATATTCCCTACTTCTTGCTCTTATTCTCAGACTAATAATTAAAGCAATACTGAAAAGGTTATGGCACTCTATTGCCCTATGACTTCTTTTATTATCCTTGTGATTGCCTAAATGATTGATTTATTCTACATTTTCACCTACTTGCTTCATATTTCTTCATTGCTAAATCACATAAAAGTCTACATTCTATGACTAAAGATTATTCATTATACAACAGTTCCTTCTGCTAAGGTACTACTGGTATCTTAGTTATTTCCACAGTCTTTTTCAAGCTTCTTACTATTCCTTATGAATATTATTTTCTAAACATAACAACTTATTGCCTTGTGAATATAACTTACCCTTTCCTGCCTCCAGACTTTTGCCCGTGGCCTCCTTTCTCTTTATTTATACAAATCATATGCATTCTTTAAAGGTACAGCTCTTCTTTGAGTAAAACTTTTCTAATAATTCTAACTGGAATTGATTTTACTTTTAAAAAAACTTCTCATATTTATTGTCATTTTCATTTATCATAATATGTTATCTATTGCTTTAGTTTGTTGTCTCTCTGACTGTATTATGATATCCTTGTTATGAAGAGGTTGTCTTATACTTCCTTGTATGCATACTTGGACCCAATACAATTTCATCTTACATAATAAATGATTTCAGCAGCATATTACTTCAGTGCAATCCATAATTCTCAGAAAACATCAACTTAACCATCAAAATAGAAAAAAAATTGGATTAAAAATGTGTATTATTGAGATTGGCATAAACTTTTCAGTGGCCAGTTCACTGAGCTATCGTACCAGTGGTATGTATAAGCATAAGAACAACAATGAGTTGGATTCAAAATTGAGTAGAAAAAAAGAGTAGATTGCATTTTTGAAATTTCATGATTATAAGCTGTTTTCTGACAGAAATCCATGCCAGAAACCAAAATGTAATTAATTTATGAATTCTAGTTGCATGATGAGGTTGGGAACTATACTATAGAAAGTTAAGCGAGTGAATGAGAGAGAAAGAAGTTAAAGCTTTAATTATAGGTGGCCTTCTCAAACATGTTAGCCACAAAACAGATATAAAATAGCTAATAGAGATGGATAGATCAAGAGAAAATTTCTGAGGAAGAGGCAGATGTGGCCATATTTATATATGTAGGAATACATCCAGAGATATAGGAGATGATTAATATAGATGACAAGTAATTAGACCATGGGAAGATAAAAAGGGCAATCTGCTGAAACAACTTGTGCTTATAGAGAGGATTGCCTTGGCAAGGAAAAGTAATACCTCTTTATGTGAGACACTGGGAAAGAAGATGATATAGCAGGCAGCTAGGTGATGTTAAGGAGAAGGGCAGAAAAGAGAGCTCAGTTTTTTTCTATTCCAGTCTGACAGGGTAGTTGGAGAGGGATAGGTATAGGAGATTTGAGAAGGGATGAAAAGATCTGGAGAAGCTACTATGGTAAAAGTGATAGTAAATCAGTTAAGGATGTTTATTCAAAAGTATTATCTTGCTGCAGTGAGGATCCAGTTTATGTTATATAACTTAAATTTTTGGTTTGGGGTGTTCTTTTTTTTTTTTTTTCTTTTCTCAATAGTATTTTATTTTTCAAATTATGTGTAAAAATGGTTTTCAACATTCATTTCTCTAAGATTTTGAGTTCCATATTCTTTCTCTCTTCCTCCCTTGCCTTTTTCCTCTCCAAGACAGCAAGCAATCTGATATGATAGTCACATTAATCATATCTTCATATTAATTATATTGTGAAAGAAAAATCAGAACAAAAAGGAAAAACCACAAGAAAGAAAAATCAGAACAAAAGGGAAAAACCACAAGAAAGAAAAATCAAGCAAATAAAAAAGATGAAAATAGCATACTTCAATCCATATTCAATCTTTGAAATTTGGAACCAAACCTTACTTCACTATTGCTGAGAAGAGCTAAATCTATCATAGTTGATCATCATATAATCTTGCTCTTGCTGTGTACAATGTTCTTTTGATTCTGCTCACTTCACTCAGCATCAGTTCATGTAAATATTTCCAGGTTTTTCTGAAATCAGCCTGCACATCATTTCTTATAGAACAATAATATTCCATTATATTCATATAGCATAACTTAGCCATTCTCCATACAGGCATCCTCTCAAGTTCCAATTCCTTGCCATCACGAAAAGAGTTGCTGCAAACATTTTTTTGCACATTTCCCTCCTTTATGATTTCCTTGCAATACAGACCTGGTAGTGACACTGCTGGATCAAGAAGTATGCACAATTTGATAGCCCTTTGGGTATAGTTCCAAATTGCTTTCCAGAATAGTTGGATCAATTCAGAACTCCACCAATAATGCATTACTGTCCAGTTTTTGTTTTGAAGTTTTCTTTACCTCTATTCAAAAGTATGTGAATAGAAGCAAAAGAAGTAAATGATGAAAGTAATACAGGACTAATGTTTTGAGAAAGGAACAGAATAAGCGTTTATTTACCACATAGTATGTGCCAGTAATTGTGCTAAATGCTTTACAAATATTATCTCATTTGATCTTCTACATAATCCTTCTAAGTAAGTATTACTATTATCCCTATTTTATAGTTAAGGAAACAGAAACAAATAGATTAAGTGATTTGCTCAAGCTTACATTTGGTAAATGTCTGAGTCTGGATTTGAACTCGGGTCTTCCTAACTCCAGGCATTTATATACTGCATCACCTAGCGTGTCTCACTTTGGTAGGGCAAGATTGGTGATCATATAACATGTCAGGAGACTTAAGAGAGTTCTAAAGTATAAAAATTGAACTGGTTTATTAAGGATTCAAGATAGGGAAGGTAGGAGAGTAGCTAGTGATGGGAATGATAAGTTGAGAACTGAAGAATTGAGGTATTGGAGGTTATGATAAGGACAAAGAGTAAAACCTGAGGTTGTAAAGCAGATGGAGAAATGAAATTAAAACAGTTAATTTTGATTAGATAAGGAAATTTCAGAGTTCATAAATATGAAAGGGAGGGGTGTATTTGTGGATGATGGCAAAATCAAGGATATGATCTCTGTGTGTGTGTGTGTGTGTGTGTGTGTGTGTGTGTGTCTATAGCTGAGATAGAGAGAAAGGATTAAGTCATGTAAAATGAGTATGTTGAGAAACTATGAGGTTAGAATGTTTTAGGAACTGTTAGAATGTATGTTGAATTTCCCCTAATATGAGGATAGAATTTGAAGAGATAAGAAAGACTATCAGTCTAGCACTGAAGTCATTGAGGGAAAAAAAATTGATAGGCAGCAACTACTAGAATTTTAATTGGATGGTAGATATGGATTGTGTGAAGCTCAAAGGAGAGATTATTGAGTGATAGTGGTAAAGGATGAGCTTGGTAGTGAGATAATATTCTAACTTCCCACCTCAACCATTGAATGAAGGGAATGAGTGAAAGTTCAAGTACTGCTGTAAAGGATAACCAGGAAAGTTTTCTTTTGGGAAGGAATCCAGATCTCTATGAGATCTAGAAGATAGAAGAAGTGGGAAATGAAAAGATTCCAAATGAAAGCAATTTGGTTGCCTACAGATAAAGCATTCCAGAGAGCACATCAGAAGGTGTGGGAGTGTGACATTGTAGGGACCGGTTTGGGGAGATACTCACAAAAAGAAGTTATTGGATAATGATAGTATTCTGGATCACTCAGAGGATTTTAGAGCATGGGAGTTTGTTAATCATTGAGGAATGAATTAAGATAGTTTTATCATCTTATCAATTAACTCCTCAGGGTAGAGTCCTTTCAGGATATAGACAGCTTAGGGGAACACAATTGAATGACTAGTTCTCTTTTACTTGCAAAGAGGCCAAGTTAGGCAGTCTATGAGATTGCAAGTAATTCAAAGTATAATGGAGATACTGGGGTAGACTTCTTCAGTCATAACTATTAGTGGCATTCATGCTTAAGAAATGGGGTAAGGAACATCATTGAGAAAATATGTGATTGGATCTCTTGATATATATGTACATATACATATATATACACACACAGATATATGTATACACACACACACACACACACACACACACATATATATATATATCAGGCCATAAATACACAATTAGTATTCATGAAATTTAAAAAGAACTACAAAGAGGTCTCTAGCACAAGTTTAGACTTCTTGAGAGAAAAATTGCACAGAATAGGAAGGTATGGATGGGTTGTAATCTGTACTGACAGAGAAAATTGTTAAGGATCATGACTAAGTGACGGGGCAGGTAAATTCTCCATAACACTTGAAGTAGTTTCAAAGTGACCTTTACTAACATAGATGTTCCTTGTGGATTGGGAATGAAATGAATTGGAGGCAGAGGGAAGAGGAGAGAGGTCGGAAAATGCAGCTGCCTCTCAGTCTCCTTGTATCATCATCATCCTTTCACATGAAGAAATCCTTTCTAAAGGTCTGAGTTAGACCTCCAGTAGCCACTGGCAAGTAGCTCCTGTATCACAACAGGATTCTGTTGTGTTAATTCTCATATTAATGAGAATTCTTTCATTGAATATGAGGATTAAAATGCCAATAATGGATACCAGTTCGATTAGACTATGTGATTTCTAAGATCCCTGAATTCTATGAATAATTTAGCTGTCTAAAATGATAGATAGCTAAATTAGATCCACACCTAACACCATATACCAAGATAAGGTCAAAATGGATTATTATTTAGACATAAAGAGTGATATAAGCAAATTAGAAGAACATAGGATAGTTTACCTCTCAGATCTGTGAAGAAGGAAAGAAATTGTGACCAAAGAAGAACTGGAACTCATTATTGAAAAAAGAATAGATAATTCTGATTGTATTAAGCTAAATTTTTTTTTTTTTTGTGCAAACAAAGCTAATGCAGACAAGATTGGAAGGGAAGCAATAAATTAGGAAAATATTTTTACATTCAAGGGTTCTGATAAAGGCCTCATTTCTAAAATATATAGAGAATTGACTCACATTTATAAGAATTCAGGTCATTCTCCAGTTGAT
The DNA here is from genome assembly GCF_902635505.1 of Sarcophilus harrisii. NCBI lineage: Eukaryota > Metazoa > Chordata > Mammalia > Dasyuromorphia > Dasyuridae > Sarcophilus > Sarcophilus harrisii. The sequence continues at coordinate 154,888,058 of NC_045426.1, read as the reverse complement.
AAATGGTCAAAAGATATGAACAGACAATTTTCAGATGAAGAAATTGAAACCATTTCTAGGTATTTGAAAAGGTGCTCTAAATCACTATTGATCAGAGAAATGCAAATTAAGATGATTTAAGATTATTACACACCTTTTAGATTGGCTAAAATGACAGGAAAAGATAATGACAAATGTTGGAGGGGATAGGAGAAAGCTGGAACACTGATATGTTGTTGTTGGAACTGTGAATGGATCCAACCATTGGAGACTATTTGGAACTATGTTCAAAGAGTTATCAAACTGTATTCCCTTTCATCTAGTAGAAACACTGAGCTTATATCCCAAAGAGATCTTAAAGGAGGGAAAGGAACCCTAAGTGCAAAAATGTTTGTGGCAGCCCTTTTTTAGTGGCAAGAATCTGGAAACTGAGTGGATGCCCATTAGTTAAAGAATGAATAAGTTATGATATATGAATGTTATGGAATATTAATGTTTTCTAAGAAATGATCAGCAAGATGATTTCAGAGAGGTCTGGAGAGACTAACATGAACTGATGCTAAGTGAAATGAGAAGAACCAGAAGATCATTGTATACAGCAACAGCAAGACTATATGATAATCAATTCTGATGGACGTGGCTCTTCTCAACAATGAGATGATTCAGGCCAGTTCCAATGATCTTATGATGATGAGAGCCATCTATACCCAGAGAGAGGACAATGGGAAGTGAGTCTGGATCACAACATAGCATTTTCACTTCTTTTGTTGTTATTTGCTTGAATTTTATTTTCTTTCTCATTTCTTTTTCCTTTTTGATCTGATTTTTCTTATGCAGCAAGGTAATTATATAAATATGTATGCCTATTAAAAAAAACCTTAACTCCCCAAAATAAATAAAAGAAATGAAACAATTGAAAGAATGCTTTTAAGTAAAAAAGTAGTAAAGACTCATTTATATGTTTGGGTAAAGCCCTAAAGTAAGAGTTCTTACCCTGTAGTTCATGATCTTGTTATTTTAATAATTTGATAGCTAATTTCATTATAATTTGTTTCCTTTATAATCCTATGTATTTCATTTTACTAGAAACATTATTTTGATAAGAGATCTATAAAATTTCAACAAACTGCCAAAAGAATTCCATTATATAAAATGCTTAAAAACCTATGTCATAAAGAGAAGGGACAGGAGGTATAAATGGCTGGATTTTTTATTCAGTGCCAAGTAATTGATTAAATTTAGACAAATAGAATATAAAACACATTTCCTTCTGCTGTGGAGTTGTGCCCAGGGGAGCATTAATTTTTAATGTATTTTAAGTTTCAGTATATTATTTGTACTTAATACTAATCAATAAGCATTTATTAAGCACTTATTATGTGCCAGACACTATGTCTAGTGACTAGACACTAGGGATATAAATACAAAGAATCAAATAATCCCTACCCGTAAAAGGAATATGAATTACATTCTAATTGAGGAAATCACAAATAAACACAGCACATCTACACAGACAGATAAATATATATATATTTTACATACTATGTGTATATATAACATGAATGTAAAGTGAATACATACAAATATATTATGAGTATTACTGCTTTATCCAAAGTATTTTTGTTAGAGAGTTTTACATCATTGTAAAAATATTGTCTTTCAATTTAAATCATGAAAGGAAAATGTTGACTTAGTAGAAGTTTAGTTTTTAGTCAGTTTTTCAGATCCTTGAATATTTTATATTGTTTAGCAGTTTGTCCTTAAAAAAAAAAACAAATGCAACATCTAAGAAACAGACTCGCATTTGGAAGGTATTTGGGTTTTCTCAAAACAAAACAAAATAATGTAATCACTTTGTAGAAAAAATATTTAGCTTTTTTTTAATGCCTTAGTTATTATTTAAATAAAATATTTTATTTAAAATTTATTATTTTACATTAGTAAATATTTCTTTCATGTTAACTTACTTTTCCATTTAAAAAGGACATCTCTCTAATAAAATTATGAAAAATTCTGTTTCTCATAGATTTGCAACAGCTGTGAAAAAGTTCAGTTTCCTGAATCCACTTTTAATTTTTAGTGGAGACTGCTTAAATCCTTCAGTATTAAGTACAGTAACAAAAGGAAAACACATGATTCCTATTTTAAATGAATTGGGAGTACAGTTTGCTGTATTTGGTAAGTAAATGTAACTTTTCCAGTGAAATTCATAATATACTTTATGTAGCAACATTTTTAGTTTATTTCTATTGTAAAGGGATGAAAGTATCATCAATCCTATGTGAGTAATAATAGGTGGTATCTTATTTTCTTAATTTAAATATTATGCTGTTCTTATGTTTTTAAATTATTGGAACAAAGGTGTTGTGTAAGCTAATTATATAGAATTAAGGGGCAGCTATCATTTTGTGTAATATAGAACTAATTTGAACCAAATTATATCTTGACATATGACTATCCCCAATAAATGATCTGCTAGCTGTTTTCTAAAAACCTCCCTATCATTCATATCATCCTATTTTGTGACTGGAAAATTTTTGTTATCTGAATTAAAAAATATATATATTGACCTGAAATCTCCTTTCCTGTCACTTTTATCCAATAACACTAATTTTATTTTCTGTGGTTGACCAAGCAGATAAAAGAGGCTTCATGTGACCATTTTTCAAATATTTGAAAATACTTTGGACTTATTAAGAACGAATGATGCCAATGTATTCTCATTTCATTTCTTTTCTTTTTTTGACAGGATTTCTAAATATATAGATAGGAAATTCTGTCAATATAACATACCAGCATTTAAGATTTTTCTTTCTGTCTTTAAAAACAGTATCTTTTATTGATTCTTTTTGTTTCTACATTATAGTCATTTTGGGATATACAGCTCTTGTCCCACATTAGTTGTCCTTTGTAACATTATCGTGTGTCACTTAGAGTGTAAGCTTACCCTTTGGGGTTAGTTGTAAATTTGATAAGCCTGTCATCTATGTTTTTATGTAGAGGGCTGAAACTCTTGAGTAATTGCACTGAGGTCGGTTCAAGCACTTATGGCTAATTACTGATTGGACAATATACTCTATGGGCATATGCTTGGAAAATGATCCTTCCCACTATCTTGTGCTGGTTCAATGATTGGTGTATCCAGAGGATTGTAGAAGGGACTAGGGGATGGAGTAAGACTAGCCAGAGTCACTTTGGCTGTAGATGAGGGAGAAGGTGGTTGTGAAGATTCTGCTTCCATCCTGTTCAATCCTGCATCCAAAGACCAGGAATAAAGACTAAGGAGTTTTGCTTGTCCTGACTCCGGCTGATTCTGAAGTGTCCTAGGTGCTAGCGCGGTCATCACACTTTTATTTAAGTAAGTGATAAAAATGTTTAATAGTACAAGTCCAAGTTTATAGAATTCCTGAATTTTTCACTAGAGATCACCTTCCAGGTTGGCATTAAACCATTAGATTATTTGGGTATGGCTGTATATACTAGGTTTATATCCATCTGATTCTGCCAGTGTTCAATCTAAATTTCTCCATTTTTTTCCCTGTCAGGATAACTTAGTATAATGCCTAAGGGCACATAATAAGTGCTAGTTGACTATTAAATGCTTTGGTAAAGCAGTTTGGAACTATGCTCTCAAATTGAATCATACATATCCTTTGACTATTATTCTTAAGTCTGTCCTTCAAAGAAATTTAAAAAAAAAGAGGATGCATAAATACAGGAATATTTATAACAGCTCTTTTTTATGGTGGCAAAGAATTTGAAACTGAAGTATCCTTCAGTTTAGGAATGGCTGTGTGTTATATGAGTATGATAAAATACAATTTTGCTGTAAGAAATGATGAAGGGAATCATTTCAGGAAAAGAGAGGAATACTTGTATGCAGTGATACAAAGTGATGGAAGAACCAGGAGAACAACTAACTCAATGACAACACTGTTGTAAAGATACTTTGTAAGATTTAGGAATACCGATTAACATAATGACCAACTGCAGTTCCAGAGGATTCATGATAAAACATGCTCTCTACCTCCAGATGGAAAAAGTGATGGACACAGTGTATAAACTAAGTATACAAATCTATATCTATATCCAAGTCTATCTATCTGTGTATATCTATGCATATAAGTGAGTGCATATACATATACATGGCTACTGTGGGAATTTATTTTGCTTAATTATATTTGGAATTTTTTTCTCAATGGGGGAAGTGAAAATAGGAAGGAGAGAATTCAGAACTGAAAATAAAATTGTGTAAAATTTTACTGAAAAATTTAAAAAATCATAATTTAGGTAAATAATATGTATAACATTTTACTGATCTTCCAGGTTAATAGTAACTTGCATAATTGCACTGACCCTGACCCTGACTTAAATGTAGTTTATTTTGACTAATTTTTGTGGAAGCTATTGTGGGTTTTAGTTTAGTTTTGTTTTGGTTTTGATATCACTATTTTCTTGTGTTCCCTAACTATCCCTTGAGTAATACATTCTAGAATTTTGCTAAAAATCTGTATTTGGAATACTAGTATGTAATTTTTTTTTACTTTATTCTTTTTCATTTCTTGAAAATTGAGATAACATTTTTCCTTTTATAATCCTATAATGTTTCTCTTCTCCCTCAATTTTTTTTTCCCCCTGAGGCAATTGGGGTTAAGTGATGTGTCCAGGGTCAACAGCTAGGAAATGTTAAATGTCCAAGACCAGATTTGAACTCAGGTCCTCCTGACTTCAGGATTAATGCTCTATCCACTGTGCCACCTAGCTGCTCCTCTCCCTCAATTTTTAAAGCTCAGTGGTTTAGCAGTCATATCTTTTATTTCTCTTGTATAGTTTTATTTGGACAAGGAGACTGGACTTATGCAGGGCAGCTGGGTTCTCTGTTACTATTATCTTGAATTTCAATTTCCTGTTTGCCATTTTTGTTCTGTTCTTTTCTAGTCCAATTCAATTCAATTAATATATGCTAGGCATCTATTAAGCCCTGGGGATATAATTAGTGAAAGATAGTCTTGCCCTCAAGGAATTTGAATTCTAAAGCGGGAAATAGAACATTAAAGAAGAATGAAAAGGGTTTAGGGAGACCAGGAGGTATCTTATTCTGTGGAGATGAAACTAGGCAGAGCAGCAGATGCAAAATGGAATGAGCTGATCTAAATCACTATTGATTAGAGAAATGCAAATTAAGATAACTCCAAGGTACTACTTCATACCTATCAGATTGGCTAAGATGATAGGAAAAGATAATGACGAATGTTGGAGGGGATGTGGGAAAACTGGGACACTAATGCATTGTTGGTGGAATTGTGAACAGATCCAGCCATTTTGGAGAACAATTTGGAACTAATGTCCAAAGGATTATCTAACCATGCATACCTTTTGATCCAGCAGGTGTCTCTACTGGGTCTGTATCTCAAAGAAGTCATAAAAGAACAAAAATCACCTATGTGTGCAAAAATGCTTGTAACAGCCTTTTTTGTGATAGCAAGGAATTGAAATTTGAGAAGATGCCTTTTAATTGTGGAGTGGCTAATTAAGTTATGGTATATGAATGTAATGGAATATTATTGTTCCATAAGAAATGATCAGCAGGCTGATTTCAGAAAAGCTTGGAAAGACTCACATGAACTGATACTGAGTGAAGTGAATATGATGAGGTTTGGTACAGGGCATAGAGTTGTGGGAACCCCCTTCTGGTCAGTGCAGGTCCTTTGTAAATGAATTTATGAACTTGAAAAGTTAAACTGGCAAAAGAAGTTTATTGGCACTGGGAACTCAGCTTTACAGGCTGACTTTCTTAGTGGCAAGGTCTCGACAGAGAAGTAAAGGTCTAGGAGAAAAATCCCAACAGAGAGGTAAAGAGGGATAAGGGAAAATAGGGAAATAGGTGAGAGAGATAAAGAGGGAGTAACACTGAAAAGAGAATTTTGTTTTAGCAGGCAGAGGGTCGCAGCTATGCCAAAGGGAGAGAGAGGTTCCTTGGCATGATTAGGTCCTCTGCAAGAAATTGAGATGAAGGAAGCATGTTATATGGGTAGTTCTTGGTGGGGGCTGGGAGCAATTTGAGTTGAAATCAGAATAGAGAATCTTCCAATTGAATGAGTGTCCCTGGACTAATCTTCAACTCAGTAGAGGTCATTATCTAGATCTCCAGCTCCTGGTAAGTAGGAGTGGTCCTGGACTCAACTAGTCCCACCCAGATGACAGAATGAAACCACTTTATCTTGATCCCTGGGATGGGTCTCTCAGGGGAGAGCTTCTCTGAGGGAGTTTCTCAAGTGTTCCCCCCCAAAGTCCGAGAGTGAGAGAGAGAGAGAGAGAGTGTGTGTGTGCATGTGTGCATGTGCGTGTGTGTGTGTGTGTGTTTCAGAGCTCCTCTACTTAAGCAGAACCAAGAAAACATTGTACAGAGCAACAAGATTATATGATGGTGAATTATGATAGATTTAGTCCTTATAAGCAATATGGTAAACTGTAAAGTACAGGCTACCTCCCAGGAGGGTGTCAAAGTCAGCCAGAGTCAGGATAAATTAAAGTTCTTGGTCTTTAGGGGGAGAAGTAAAGAACACAAGCTGCCACGAGGCTTGTCAAAGATCTCTCCTGGATTCTGGAGTCCAGAGTCACCAGCCTCTCTCCTCCTCCTCATGCCACCAAGTCCTTTTGACTCTGCCTCCACTCTCCAGTCCTTGCCTACGATTACCTCTTAGCAAACATTCAGCAAGCACCAATGGCGAGGAGAGCCATTATTCAAATATATGCTAATAGAGCCATTGTCTCATATCAAATAGGTAGCCTTAAGTGCTCTTGTCTGAGTCAGAGTTTCAGCCCTCTACATCTCCTGCTTTCTTTTGTTTTAGAACACAGGTGGTCACACCATCCCTGACTTCTCAGGAAGAGAGATGAAAAACACCAAAGGGAAGTGGGGAATCAAGTCAGATATTGTTAGCAGGTTTCTGGGCTGAAGGGTCTTACTAGAAACAGGTATGCACAAACCCATCAGCATGGGAGATAGTACACAAGCACATAGCAATAACGCACAGGCTACTAGGGATGACTCTCCCCACAACTGGTGCAGGCTCAATGTGATGTAACAAACAAGAATTGTACATGCAAGTAGTGATATAACAAACAATATGAATCAACATGGTATTGTAAAAGATTTCCAGTAGTCCTAGAAGGAGGGTATAAATGAAGTTCTCTTTGGTTTTCTGGAGGTCCTTGGGGCAGCCTTCTTTTCAGTTGTGTAATCACTATAAAAATAGCCAGGTGTTAAAGTCCAAATCCTTTATTATCTCTTTCAAAGTCCTATCTCCTTCACTTGGGGCTTGGCTAGTTTTTTTAAAGGCCTTCTGGAGTCTTGGTTTCAGTGAAGAAAATGAAGGAGGAGAGCCTGCTACCAGGAGCCTGACCAAAGATGGAATTGAATTTCTCTCTCCTCCTCTCTGAGAGCTTAAGCTCCCGCCTCCACTTCTGTTGTCTTCTCTGCCTCTGAATGAACCTAGCTGAGGCTCCCAGCTTATATGCTCTACATTGAGTTTAAACCAATTATTATATCACTAGGAAACCATTATTTGTTGTAAGATTAAATCAATCATACTGAACTTAGAGAACTACTAATCACCATGCTAAACTAGATAACCATTGTATCATCAATTCCATTTACTTAGTACTTTATAAGAATCGTTGTTTCAAGTTCAGAGTTCTGGCCCATAACAGGTATGCAAATAACAATCACACATATGCCTCCCTTAGCAGCCAAGAGATAGTCCAAAACCAATCTATTGTCCATTATTTCATGTGTCAGGGAATCCAATGATTCTTGCAAGTTTTTGAAGTCCTGCAATAGTCTCATGTCTCAGGGATTCCAGTGATTCCTGAGAGTTTTGAAGACTGCATCAGTCTTATTAACAATTTTTGATGCCCATGAATCAGTTGCCATAACTGCCAGTTCTTTCAGTGGGCACAATCAGTGATGGAACCACCCTTTGTTTCTTGGGTCTTCTCCTTTGTTTCAAGGGTCTTCTCCATCTCTCTCCATCTCTCTGCAAGGCAAATAGGGCTTGTTGGCACCCATCTGATTCCTCCTCCATCTGTAGCCTTGTTTGGCCATCCCAGTTCTGCTTTTCTCCAAGTCTTTCTCTCCAGATCTCTAGCTTTCTTTAAAAAAATTTTTAATAATCGCTTTTTATTTTTAAAATACATGCAAAGATAGCTTTCAGCACTCACCCCCTGCAAAACCTAGTGTTCCAAATTTTTCTCCTTCCCCCAAATAGTTAACCTATCTAGTCCCTTCCATTCATCACTGTCTGGATCTCTCCACATTAGCTGGCAGTTATCTAAAGATAGTGGAGCTGCTTGCACTGGACACTGCCCTTCCGGTGGGTTATAAAGCCTGTCTGCCACAGCCAGTGCATCTTTGTCAAAATTCAAGAAGTTAATAGTATAAAGAGCTAGATTTAGAAGTTCTCTCTGTTACCTGTGGCTCCCCCTTTCTTTTGTTTTTGGAGGAGTGTGTTAATGTTTGTTTCTCCTCTCTACTATTGTCTGTCCTTGAGGATTAAAAGGTATGCTAGTGGTGTGTGAAATCTTATACTGTGCACAAAAGTGTGCAAAATGTTTAGAAGTATATGCAGGTCCATTATCTGTTTTTATTGCTTGTGGCACACCCATAATTGCAAATGCTTGGATAAGGAATTCAGTGACCACTCAGGCTGTCTATTTTGCTGCTGGTATTGGAAAAGTGAAACCTGAAAAGGTGTCTACTACAACATGGATAAAAGACAGACGACCAAAAGATTTATAATGAGTCACATCCATTTGCCAAATTTCATTGGGTCTCAAACCACGAGAGTTCTTTCCTGGAGGGAGCATAGGAGCATGGAAAGGTAGGCAAGCTGTATAGACTTTTTACTATACTCCTAGCTTCCTCTTTTGTTATCCCAAATTGCAAATGTAAAGCTTAAACAGTCTGATGATATTTAGAATGAGATTCTTGGGCTATCTGAAATAAAGGAGTATTGGCCAACATGGTTAGAAGGCTATCTGCCTTTGAATTACCATAAAAAATAGGACCTGAAGTCCACTATGCGAGTGGACATGCAAGATATAAATCTTATCTGGATGCTTTGTCACTTGCTTTTGAAGTTCCTTAAAGAACTGATATATATTGGAAGCTACAAGCACTGTCTCTCCTTAAAATGTCATATAATGGTTACAAGTGATAGGTAGTCAAGCCTAATACTGGATACATCCATTGGATATCTCCTATCAATTTCTGAAAGTCATTTAAGGTGTTTAGCTTCTCTGTTCTTAAGGAAAGTTTTTGTACTGTAAGCACCTTAGGGCATACTTCATATCCTAAATATTGAAAAGGAGCATGTCTTTGAATTTTTTCTGGAGCTATTTGTAGTTTTTTTGTAGTTCCTTGGTGTTTCTGTGGTCTTTTGTAGACATGCTTCTAACATTTGCTTCTCAGGTACACACCCCAAGATATCATTAATATAATGCAATAACATAACTTTTGGAAATGCTTTTCTTACTGGAGTAAGAGCAGCAGCAACATAAATTTGATACATAGTGGGGCTATTTTTCATTCCCTGTGGCAAGATTGTCCATTTATATCTTTTATAAGGCTCAGCTAAGTTAACACTGGGCACTGAAAAGGCAAATATTTTCATATCCTCCTTATCTAGAGGTATAGAATAGAAACAGTTCTTAATGTCTATAACCCAAAGAAGCCATTCTCTAGGCAATTGAGTAGGCGATGGAAGTCTAGGCTTAAAGTTCCTTCCATCTGTTCATTTACTTTTCTTAAATCAGTCAACCAACATCCTCCATTTTCCAGATTTCTTTCTTACAACAAATACAGGGGAAACCCAAGGACTTAGAGAAGGTGTTGTGTCCTTGGTCAAGTTGCTCCTGTATTATATCTAATAAGGCCTGAATTTTATCACTAGCTAAGGGCCATTGTACTGTCTGCCTTGGTGTGTCTGTTTTCCATTGAATGGGAACAGGTGAGAATGTTGGCAGGCCTTCAACAGCAGCCCTGCCTAAAAAACAAGAAGTACTCATCTGTAATCCTAACTGTTGTAAGATGTCTTTTCCCCACAGATTGATGAGGCTTTTTCAACTAGTAAAAACTCCTGTTTCACCTTCAAATGTCCACCTCAAAGGGGCAGCACTAACTTCAGCTGCTATTGCTCTTCCTACGCCAGACATGTAGGTGTCTGCCTTAATCTTTGACCAGTGACTGGGCCAGCTGGCACCTCTAATGACTGTATAATCTGCATCTGTGTCTACCAATCCTTCTAATAGTATGCCATTTATATTGATGATGAGCATAGGATGGTTAGCTGTAACTGCTGAGGTTCCAGAATATTCCTGGATTCTGCTGCTTGGAGTCAGAATCTGGGCAACTATCACCAGACTGTCTATTAGGATTCTGTATCAGAAAACCTGATGCTACTATTTCTCCTGCTTGATAAGTCACACATTGTCCCAGTGACTAGAATAGTATACATTCCCTAGTTTGCCACATCAGTGTATGTATGGTTGGACACTGTTTTGTAAGTACTCTCAGGAGATGAAATGGTCAAGCCTACTGTGCCTGGAGGCAAGGGATCCATAGGCTGGAGAGGAACAGATTTCACCTCTCCAGGGGGTATCTCAGTAGTCCCAGCTGCATACAACTCTATTCTCCCCAATTGTAATCCCTTTCTCCCATTAGGTTGCTTCTTGGCTGATTGGTCATGTCTGAGTACTGAACTTCTAAAGACTCTCTGGGTGTAGCATTGGCTGCCATCATGCCCCAAGTATTTTTTGTTTTGGGCCTTGGGACTGGGCCCCTCTACTTGTTTCCCTGAATCAATCTACATTCTGATGCCCAGTGGAAGCCCCTATTGCATTTTGACCATGGGGTTTTGGGTCTTGTTCTCCTACCCTGTTTTCTCACTCTGTCTCTATGCCAACACTGAGCTGTCAGATGCCTACTTTACCACATTGAAAGAATTGACAAGTCTCTCTGGAAGTCCCTTCCCAAAGGGTCCCTGTCTTCCCATGTTGGGATCTTGGGAAGTCTGCATCATAGCCTGGGTATAAAAGGTATTTGTGCCCACTGTGGCACAGCGTCTTATGATCTCCTCTAAAAGAGCATCCCTGTGTAGTCCTAGTATAATTCTTCTGCAAACCTCATTAGCATTTTCTTTAGCAAGTTGCCTTATCATAATTTCTGTTGCTGAATTTTCAGCAATAGTTTGTATGACAACTGTCTGCAGATGTCCCACAAAATCAGCAAAAGGTTCATTTGGACTTTGCTCTATTTTTGTGAAGGCTTCTCCTCTGTCTGGTTTACCTGGGATAAAGCCCCATGCTTTGATACCAGAAGCAGCAATTTGCTCATATGCTGCTATGGGGTAATTAATCTGTGCTGAAGTTTCTGCATAAGAACCTACACCTGTTAGTTGGTCACAGGTGATTGGTGTATGAACTCCAGTTTGCCTATTTTTTTGGGCTTGTATCCTACTGAGTTCACTATATTCAGAAAGCCACAACAAATTTTGTCCAGATTCTATATATGTCCTTGCTATAGATTTCCAATCACTAGGGGTTAAAACTTCAAAAGCTAAATTCTGTAATAACATCTTAACATGAGATGATGTAGCCCCATAAAGAATGCAAGCCTTTTTCAGATCTTTGATAATTTCTAGATTGAAAGGAGTGTATCTTCTGCTTTCTTGACCTGAAGAGTTAAGGTGTTCAATCACAGGATACATTTCTATTCTCAAATCAGCTGTATTCTGCCTTTCCTCTGTGGCTTTAAGTAGTGCCTTTTGCAATTGAGTCATAGGAGGGGGTGAGTGTTGGGGGGGAGGTGCTGGTGATATCATTGCCCTTCCTGGTCCTCCAGCTCCCTCCACCCAGGAAGGTGAAGTTGATGGGGGTGGTTGTGTGCTGAGTTGAAGCTGGGCTATGAGAATGAGAATCACCACATCTTTCAAGTTCACTTAACTCCTCATGCTCTCCAATGATATTTCTGTTACCCTCTCCCATCTCTTCTTCTTTCTCTACAAGCTTCCTTGTTTGACTATTCTGCTTCCAGCTTTTTTTTTTTTTCCTAAAACTTGTGAGATTCTTTAAGGCTAATTGTATTATGTTGTATATATAGAATATTCCCTTAGAAATTGAATCAGGACCTTTATCACTATAATATTCATATAGTTGATCTCCTACTAGTTTGCAATTATCTTCCTCTATTTCTTCTTCCTTGAAGAACCAAGGGGACATGCATTCTAAGAGTCCACCAATCTGCTCCCAAGTTACAAGCAAATCTTGCCTATGATTATCTCACTACCCACATTCAGCAAGCACCAATGGTGAAGAGAGCCATTATCCAGATATATGCTAATAGAGTTATTGTCTCACATCAAGTAGGTAGCCTTAAGTATTTTCTTGTCTGATTCAGCGTTTCAGCCCTCTACCCAAGAAAATTTTAATAGACTTGGAATGGAAAATGCTACCTGTAACCAAGAGAAAATTATGAAAGTGAATCAAAGCATAGTATTTTCATTGGGTTTTTTTCCCCCCCCTTTTTCTTTCTTGTACCCTTTTGGTCTGATTTTTCTTTTACAACATGACAGATATGGAAAGAATTGTATATGTTTAACCTATATCAGATTGCTTGATGTCTGTGGGAGGGAGCAGGTAAGGGAAGGAGGGAGAAAATATTTAGAACATAGAAACTTACAAAAATGAATGTTGGAAACTTTTTTTGGAACTAACACAGTTATTTGGAAAAATAAAATAGTGTTGAGAAAAATAAAGTGAAGTGAGCTAAGTGTCAAAACTCTACCTTCTATAAAGGAAGGCATTGGGAGTTTAATACTTTATGATATAACCCTCTAATTAGAGGGAAAGCAAGATTGAAGGAAGTGATTTCAGTCAAGTCTTGAGGTAGTTCATGGTGATAAAATTAGAAGTGATTTATTCTGGAAAGGGAATTGAAATCAGTTTTGACTTTCCCAGTCAAAAGATCTTTTTCAAAAATGTGCCAATGCACCAATCTGGTGATTTTTTTGGCTGTGTGGAAGCTGCTGGTATCGAAGTTTTCTTTACTGACAGATCACAGCTGTTTAAGAGGAAAAAAAGGAAAACTAAGAGTTAAGCAGCTCTTTCATCTAGTATTATTATTCCATCCACTCCCCTTTTTAACTAATATATTCCTTCTGGGTTTTATTGGTAGTATATAGAAATGCTAATACTTTATATGAGCTTATTTTATATCCTGAAACTTTGCTAAAGTTGTTGATTCTTTCAACTTTTAAAATTAATTATTTGAAATAAGAAAAATTCGGAGACTTATTTCTTCATAGTAAATATGATTTAATAGTAAAACCAACAAGTTACCATTAAACCAGGTCAACTAATTCCTGAATAATTAGTGACAAAAGGGTGAATTGTAAAGCTTATTTTTGTAACAGAAAAGAGAAAAAAATTTACAGAAATTTTAGTAAACTTGCTTTAAACATAAACTCAATTGGACAAGGCACATGATCTGAGTAGTTCCTTTCTCCTGAATTTTCTTAACTTAGATTTGTATAGTTGGTGACATTAATCTATCAAAATTATATTACTCAGAAGTCTCTGTGCTGAATCTGTAACATTTTTTAACCAGTAACCTTACTTTAAAGGAACCTGGTAGACTGAACTATTACTGGGAAAGCAGTTACCAGCCCCTTCCACTAGCTGCCAGAAAGGAAAACCCAATTTAAGAAGATTACACTAGCTCAATCTCTAGCTCAAAAAAAAAAAAAAAAAAAAAAGGGAAGTTAGCCACTAAAACTGGAAAGTGAAACATAACCTTTAGTCAACTCTTCTTTCTACAGCTGCCAGAAAGGAGAACTTATTAGCCTTTAAAAATAGTCTTATACTCCCATGTTTATTTTATTTATGCAAAGATAATATATATAGTATATACATATATAAATCTTACACTAAATTATCTGCTACTAAAATGATTTAATATTCTATTAGCTAAATCTATAGGGAACCTAGACTGAAGAACATATCTACTTTTATTTGGCTTAGTTGTTAGAAGTAGCTTTTTCTTTCAAAAAGGGAGCTTAATCTTATAATCAACTAAAAATAAAAATTTGGTATGACTCCACCTATTTTTTGCATAGTTTATGCAGTACTAGGACAAATTGTTTTTATGCTTTAATACAAAATTTCTTATATTGTCGGTCACAACTTTATATGGGATAGCATAACTGAATGTGGGGGTTGTAAAATTATGATTTATTATCAGTAAATGTTTTATTTGTATACCTATTTTATATACACGTTGCATTAAAAGTTCTCAGGTAAAAAGCACTCATGAATGGAAAAAATTTAAATAGCCCGTTCTAATACATGGTCAATTTTTGGTTCAGTGCCATGTACAGCTAAGAAAAATATATATTCTTTTCTATTCTCATCCAGTTTTCTTCAGAGGCCTATCATATCTAACTTTTCTAATATTCTTCTAATCTCTTTAACCTCTTTTTAAAAATGTTATGGTTAGATTTATCCAGCTCTGAGAAGAGAATTTGAAATTCCCCATTAGTGAAATTTATTGTATATCCACTCCTATAATTTATTTAATAAAGCTAGGAAATGTTAAGTGTCTGAGGCCAGATTTGAACTCAGGTCCTCCTGACTTCAGGTCCTCCTGACTTCCCCTTTTATACTCTTAATAATCATTAAGAACCCCAAAAAGCTTTTGTTTATGTGTGATATGTGCCATTAGAAATTAAAATTTCTTAGTATTATTATGAAAATCTCTTTACCTCAAAATCCCCCTGAAAAGTTCTCAGGGATTCTCAAGAGTTCCTGTGCTATACTTTGAAAATCACTAATATAACATACTAGTCAAAATCTAAATTCTTCCAAATTGATTTCTTGGTTTCTAAGTAGTATTTGGCAAATAGTGTGACCTCCTTAGGGGTTTTGGTTTTGGGATTTGCCAAATACTTAGCTATTGTGTTCAGTTGGTTATGGATATTATTTATTGATTTAAGACCATTATTATTTTATCTTGCTCTAAAACACCACCTATTTAGTCATTTTATAATATTAAATGTATAATATAATTTAGGTTGTTTAATTATATTGTCACAGTCACACCATGAACAATTAATGTCTCCCATAATTTACCTTCCTTTTTCAGTAAAGAATGTTTTATGGATGTGTTTATATATATTTAATGTACCATAGTAATTTAACAACCAAATATTTTATATATTTTGAAGTTATTTTGAATGCAGTTTCTTTGTTTCATTCTACTGGGTTTTGTAAGTAAAACATAGAAAGATTGGTGATTTATATGGTTTATTGTTTTATTCTGATGCTTGACTAAAGTTGTAATTTTGATTAATTTTTATCTATTGACTCATTAGGGTTTTTTCGGTAACATAATTTTGATCATCCTTTAACCATACTTCATCTCTCAATTTATAGAAACAAAGTATTGACTTAAAATAGGAAGGGAAACACATATCTAATCCTTACTTTTAAAATAAAGGATTAGATATGTGTTTCCTTACTATTTAATTTTTTAAATTTATTTTTAAATTTTATTTTTAAAAATTTTTATCTATTTATTTTTAAAATAAAGGACACCCAAATGGAATTTAAAATAACCTAAGTCTCATAATTTAAATTCCCATGTAATTTTGAAAAGATTAAATAATACCATAAAACAAAAGATGATAGAATGGAGAAACCAAAATATATAATCTGTTGATTATAAGAAATATACTTAAAAAAAACCCCAAAAATATACACAGAATGAAAATGAGATGCAGGGGAAAAATTGATCACTTATTAGGTGAATTCAAAAAAGTGGGAGTTAGATGTTTGAGTCTTGGATAATAAGCCATGGCCATTCCTCCTTTCTTGCAATTAAGACTGGGAGAATTGAGTTTAAAAAAAGAGCTGAGGAAAAACCTTGGAGCTCCAACCACCTTTACATACCATTGTGTCATAAACTCTAGGTGCATTATCTTGATCTTTGCTAGGATAATTCCCCCCTCCTTTTGAGTGTTGCCCCAAGCCTCATTGTCTCCTGTCTTCCACCTTCTTAGCTTGACCCCTATCCTGGCAGGATTAAGTTATGATCCTCTCCTGGAATTATGGCTTGTTCATCCTCCCAGTGTCCTTGCCCCCCTTATCTGCCTTTGTTTCCCTTTTAAGATTGTATTCTCAGGTTTTATATTGTTTGCAAACCTTAGTTAACTAAAACCCTATATAAGTTCTATGCCTCGGTTTATCCATACCAAATGCTTTGGACAGGAGTCCCATTTGGTCAACTAGCTTAAATGCCATATTAAAGATTAAAAAAAACCAATCTTGATCTGCCTCAGTTTCTTTGATATTATAATGCTTTCAGATAAGCAGAAATAAAATTTATAATGCAAAGATAAACAAGAAAAGTGCATTGTCCTTAAAGGAACCATAAGCAATAAGCTACTATCAATGTTAAACTTATTTCATTTAATTCATAAAGGAAGAATTAATTAAATTGCAAAAAGACAGTTTCAAATTATGGTAGGAGAAATTAATGATCCTCTTTCAGGTTTAGACAAATCTAACAAAATAATAAACAAGAGGGGGGAAATACAAAATAATAAATTTTTGGAGAAATTCCAGCTAAAAAAGTTATGATGTCTTCTGAAAGAGATCTTTTTTTCTTTTTTTAATTATTCAGTTCTTTTCCTCTTTTTTCCTTCTTTTCCTTCACTACAAAAACTATCTTAATGTCTGCAATGGATATTATTTTTATAAAAATTGACTACATTTTAGGGCACAATGAAATAGCAAGTAAATATAAGAAGGCAGAAATATTAAATATGTCTTTTTTAAACCATTTTGCATTACAGTAATAATTTAGGGAGCATAAATATACATATTTAAATGAAGATTTAATAATGAAGTTCTAAAAAAATAGTGGAACAAAACCTATTGCTTTCTTGAAGTATTGAGTGTAATGTGATTACAAGATTTCAAAGACAACTCAGATTAGGGATCTGCTAGCTTTCAGTGCTCAGAGAGTGTTCTAATCCAGGGCAAAGTCTGATTAATGTTTTTCTGGTGTGATTTCTATACCTTTTTAATATAAGTGGATCTGAGCAAAAAGCAGAGGCTTAACAAGTTTTAGTTGACTACTATTGGATTCAGTTTCCATTAGCCATCTGAAAAGCCTTGCTACTTCAGTGATAGAACTGCAAGTTCCCCTTTGGTCTGATGTTTCTGCCCTGTTTACTGTCCTTTAGGTTTCAGACTTCTAGTGTAGTCTGAAGGAACTGGTCCAGTCTGGAACTGAAACTCCTCTCTGCTTCTTGGGTGATAGCCACACAGCTGCTCCTTGCTTCTGCCTCTCTTGGTGCAAAGTCTAGCACCCACAACTTCTCCTCAGCCTGGAAAGCCATTCCAAGCACAGTTCCCCATACTCAAGCTACCTTGGATCTGTGATGCAGAACTGATAATGAGCAACAAACCTGCCAACTGACACCTGTTCTTAAACTGTGCAAGTCTAAACTCCTTTGCACTGAATCTAGAACTGTTACATTCTGTTACGTAGCCTGTCCATATTCTGGAATGCTCCTCTTGTGTTCCTGGCTAGGGCCCATCACTAGTAACCTCAGACTCTGTTTATCTGAATTGGTTTAGGAAAAAATGACTTGCGATTTTCCCCCCCTCCTGACTAGATTTTGGTCTGCTGAAATTTTTATATCTGTTTGGAGGAGCTTTTGCTATCCAATTCTGCTATCTTGATTTTACCTCCTGAAGTGATTTTTCTAAAACACAAATCTGGTCAAATTCAGTGAATTCTGTTTTTTTAAAAAAAATTTTATTAATTCCCAAGTCAAAGGAATATTTTTGTTTGTCATAAAGAGTTCTTCAACTGGGGTTCTTCCTACCTTTTTAGTCTTCTTAAATCTCACTTTTCTCTATATTCTTACTTTATATTCTAGTAATACTGACTTCCCTTACATTTCTTCATGTTACCCTTTCATTTTCTCTGTGCCTTTATAGAAGATGTTTCATGTGCCTGAAATACCTTGCCTTTTCACCTATGTCTTTCTCCTTTTTCTTCTGGTTTTCTTCTTTAAAGATTATAAATTTAGTCTGGATATTAGGAAGATATGGGATTGGAATTAGCTACGTATCCCCCTAGACATGTAGGGAAGCCAAATTTTTTTTTTTTTTTTAAACGTGGCTCCAAATTGTTAATATTCTTTTCTGGTTCTCCATATATAATTAGTCACTCACTGGTACCTGTACATTTACAGCTGTTGTGGTTCTATTAAGAAAAAAAAAAAAAACTTAATGATTTAACAAACTAGATAATATCCTTAGAGGGAAACTACAATGAAAATGATGATAAAATGGGTTGGAAAAATGGAGGATATTTAAGATAAGACGTAGGCTTGATGTAATAGTTATTAAGTATTTTATATATTGGAAGAGCTAACACCTTAAAAGAATGATTTGAATTATTAATTTATTCTCAGAGTTTAAAACTTTGAGTAATAGGTATAAGTAGCAAGAAATAGATTTAGTTATGAACTTTCTAAAAATCAGAGTTCTCCCTATAAATAGCCAAAGATGACAAAAGATGAAAATAGTCAATGTAAAAACACAGTATCATCAATACATATGAATTATGGTACCCATTTGAGAAAAAATTAAGAACTAAGCAAAAAGTAATAGACCAGGCCATTTGATTTGTCATCCCATTGGTGGCATAAGGCCCAAGGGGTTCAAATACAGAAATATGACTGAGAGGGTAGAGACAAGGTAGTGGATGGTAGAAAAT
Organism: Sarcophilus harrisii; assembly: GCF_902635505.1. Taxonomy (NCBI): domain Eukaryota; kingdom Metazoa; phylum Chordata; class Mammalia; order Dasyuromorphia; family Dasyuridae; genus Sarcophilus; species Sarcophilus harrisii. The sequence continues at coordinate 154,869,229 of NC_045426.1, read as the reverse complement.
AGTATGGTGAGGTCTTCTCCAAATACCTCTGAAAAATGTACCAGACTGAATCCTGATGGGCAAAAAAAAGAAAAAGTCATGGTGAGTCATTTGTCCAAGCTCAGCTTGCCGATCACTGCAGACGGGATCAGGCCAGGAGTACACTAAGTAGAGTGCTGCAGTGTCCAGTGAGAGGTTCTGTACGAGGGCATGAGGAAGTCCTAGACCCACACCAAGACTTCACTAAACCTCTACTAAGTCACTGAAAATGGAGAGAAGTAAACCTGGCAACTTTTATCTCCCATTATTCCATTCTGGGTTACAGATCCAGAGCAGAGTGAGAAAGGGACCTGTATAAAGAAATAACATTCCCTGGTAGAGACACTGGCTTTGTATGAAAAAAAAAAAAAGGAAATTGAGAAGCCAGCAGTCATAGTGATATGGCTCAGATACCATGCACTTAACAGTGTTGTACATCTATAACAGTCTTCAAAAGAGCAACTGAGGTCGGAATAACAGCTTAAAGGGGAATCTAGTTTTGTCACACTCGGAGAATAACAGTTTGGGCAACACTCAACTAAAATTCCTGGAAGAGATGAAGAAAGAGTTTTTAAACCAATTTAAGATGTTTTTATAAAAGGAATGAAAGAACTTGAAAAAAGTGAGAAATAAATGAGAGTTATGGAAGAAAAAATTGGATAAATTAACAGTTTGGCTTAGGAGGTTAAAGAAACAAAAGCCTATTCCATGGAACAGATTAGCTGACAATTAGAATGGACCAAAAAGAAGTCAATGGACCAAAAAGAAGCCAGTGGACCAGAAGGCAGCAAAGAAATAGTAAAACAAAGTCAAAAGACTGAATATAAATAAAGAAGAAAATATAAATTACTCCATAGCAAAAAGTAATTGACCTTTGGAGAAGAAGTTGAGAGGGAGAAAAAAATAAGTCATTGGACTATCTTAACACTATAACCAGAAAAAATATCCTAGATCTCACATTTCAAGAAATTTATTTTAAAAACTTTTTATTTTCAAAATATATGCAAAGATAAATTTCCTTTGCATAGCTTTGTGTTTCAGATTTTTCCCTCCTTCCCTCCACCTTCTCCCCTAGATGGCAAACAATCCAATATATGTTATACATGTTAAAATATATGTTAAATCCAATATGTGTAAACATATTTGTACAGTTCTCTTGTTGCACAAGAAAAATCAGATCAAAAAGGAAAATAAATGAGTAAGAAAACAAAAATGCAACAAAAAGAGTGATAATGTTATGTTATGATCCACATTCAGTTCCCACAGTCCTCTCTCTGGGTGTAGATAGCTCTCTTCATCAAAAGATCATTGGAAATGCTCTCAATCATCTCATTATTGGAAAAGAGTCACGTCCATCAGAATTGATCATCATATAATATTGAAGTTGCTATGTACAATGATCTTCTAGTTTTGCTCATTTCACTTAGCATCAGTTCTTGAAAGTCTCTCTAGGCCTCTCTAAAATCATCCTCCTGATCGTTTCTTACAGAACAAAAATATTCTATAACATTCATATACCATAATTTATTTAGTCATTTTTCAACTGATGGTCATCCACTCAGTTTCCATTTTCTTGCCACTACAAAAAAGGCTGCCACAAACATTGTTGCACATGTGAGTCCCTTTCCTTCTCTTTAGGATATAAGCCCAATAGAAATACTTCTGGGTCAAAAGAGTATGCACAGTTTGATAACTTTTGAGCTTCGTTCCAAATTGCTTTCCAGAATGGCTGGATCCATTCACAGTTCTACCAACAATGTGTGAGTGTCCTAGTTTTCCCATATCACTGCCAACATTCGTCATTATCTTTCCCTGTCATCTTATCCAATCTGAGAGGTGTAGTGGTATCAAAGAGTTGTCTTAATTTTCATTTCTCTGATCAATAGTGATTTAGAGCACCTTTTTATATGACCAGAAATAGTTTTAATTTCTTTATCTGAAAATTGTCTGTTCATATCCTTTAACCATTTATCAATTATAAAATGGCTTGAATTCTTACAAATTTGAGTCAATTCTCTATATATAATTTTAGAAATGAGGCTTTCTATCAGAACTCTTAAATATATTTTCCCAATTTATTGCTTCCCTTCTGATCTTGTCTACATTAGTTTTGTTTGTACAAAAACTTTCCTTTTCCACAGATCTGAGAGGTAAATTATGCTATGTTCATCTAATTTGCATATCATATCACTCTTTATGTCTAACTCATGAACCCATTTAGACTTTATCTTGGTATGTGGTTTTAGTGTGCACTGAGTCCTAATTTCTTCCATACTAGCTTCCAATTTTCTCAAAAGTTTTTGACAAATAATGAGTTCTTATCCCAAAAGCTGGGGTCTTTGGGTTTGTCAAACACTAGATTGCTATAATTACTGACTTATTTTGTCCTGTGATCCTAACCTATTCCACTGATTGACTGCTCTATTTCTTAGCCAGTATCAAATGATTTTGATGACTGTTGCTTTATAATATAGTTTTATGTCTGGCACAGTTAGGCCACCTTCACTGGCATTTTTTTCATTAATTCCCTTGAAATTTTTGACCTTTTATTCTTCCAGATGAACTTTGTTATTATTTTTTCTAGGTCTGTAAAATAATTTCTTGGGAGTTTGATTGGTATAGCACTAAATAAGTAGATTAATTTAGGTGGTAGTATCATTTTTATTATATTCACTCAGCCTATCCATGAGCCCTTGATATTTTTCCATCTGATTAGATCATTAGATTATTTGTATGAAAAGTGTTTTGTAGTTGTGTTCATATAGTTCCTCATTTTCCCTTGGCAGATAGATCCCCAAATATTTTATGCTATTAACAGTTTATTTTGAATGGAGGTTTTTTTTTTTTGTTTGTTTGTTTTTTTTTTGTTTTTGTTTTTTTGTCTCTCTTGCTGCTGGACTTTGTTGTTAATATATAAAAATGCTGATGATTTGTGTGCATTTATTTTGTATCTTGCAAGTTTGCTAAAGTTGTGAATTGTTTATAGTAGTTTTTTTAGTTGATTCTCTAGGGTTCTCTAATTATACTATCTTATCATCTGCAAAGACTGATAATTTGGTTTCCTCATGAACCACCAAGAAAAAAGTAAACTCCTTTCTGTCTCCATTCAATTTTCTCCAAAGATTATCACACCTAACTTTTCTAACATTATCTCCTTAACTAATTTCTTATTTATTTTGTGGTTCCATTTACTAGTTCTGAGAGAGCAAGGTTGAGATCCCCCACTAGTATAGTTTTGCTGTTTATTTCTTCTTGCATCTCTCTTAACTTCTCTTCTAGGAATTTGGATGCTATATCACTTGGTGCATTTATGTTTAGTATTGATATTGCTTTGTTATCTATGGTACCCTTTAGTAAAATATAGTTTCCTTCCTTATCTCTTTCACCTGATCTGAGATCAGGATTGCTACCCCTGATTTTTTTTTTTTTTTGTTTTGTTTTTTTACTTCAACCAGCATAGATTCTGCTCCAGCCCTTTACCTTTTTCACTCTGCATGGATCACTCTGCTTTAAATGTGTTTTTGTAAATAATATATTGTAGGATTCTGGCTTTTAATCCAGTCTGCTATCTGCTTCTGTTTTATGGGAAAGTTCATCCCATTCCCATTCAAAGTTAAAATAACTAATTTCTTATTTCTTGCCATCTTATTACCCTAATTTATGCTTTTCTCTTTCCTTTCCCCCTTCTCTCCTCCCCAGTATTTTGCTTTTGATGACCATCTCCTTCAAACACCCTTCCTTTTTTTTTTTTTTTTAGAGCCCCTCTCCCTTTTTTACACCTTTTCCTTAATTCTTCTGTTTTCCCTTCTATTAGTATTTCCCTTTCCTTTCCCTTTTTCCTTCCCACTTCCCTATAAGGTGAGACAAGTTTCTCTATCAAACCAAATATGTCTGGCATTCTCTCTTTGAACCAAATCTGTTAAGAGTAAGATACAATGCTCATCCCTCTCCCTTCTTTCCCTCAATTATTACAGGTTTTCTTTGTGATATGTAATTTCCCTTATTTACCTCCTTTCCCCTCTTCTTTTAGTATGATCCCCTTTCCCCCTCTAGTTTCTTTTTCATATTATCATAATAAAATCAAATTATGCTCACACTCTCTTAGTATACCCATAACAGAAATATAGTTCTCAAAAATTCTTTCCTTTTTATGTTTTTATGCTTCTCTTGAGTTCTGTGTTTGGAGAGCCAATCAGAGATCTTCTTCTAGAAATGTGTTATACTCCAAATATTTGTGTTTCTTTGACTCCAAAACCAGTTTAGAGGCTTAATCTGCTGTTGCTTTGAGAGAAGATTTGAGGAGGTCAGAATGTCATGTTTGCTTTCTGCCATCGTGGCTCTGCCTCTCACATTTCAAGATATTTAAAAATTTTAAACTGTCCATTGTAATGGGCTGAAGCTTGAGTTGATGCACTGAGGTTCCAAGCATGTGAGGCTAAACAGTAATTGGACCATACTCTATTAATATATATGCTTGGAGAAAGAATGGCCCCCGCCTACTCTTTGTGCAAGTCATGATGTGTTATATAGGAAATGATGATTTTGGTGGGTGGAGTCAGAGGGGCGGAGAGAGGAGAGGAAGAGAAGACTGGTTGGCTTCTGGTCTGGCTGGCTTCTTAACTCAGCTGCATACATTGCTATCATGATCCCCATTCACCTCCGATGCCCCTTCACCTCGGATCCCCCTTCACCTCTGATCCTTCTTCACCTGTACTGAGAATAAAGAGTGAAGATTTTCCCTTAACCTGAATCCCTGACTCCGGCTGATTTTAAAATACATGGTCATCACAGTCCATATCTCAGAAGGCAAAATGGAAATAGAAAAAAATCCACTGGTAACAAGGGGAAAAAAATGAAAACTCATAGCAGTAGCATAACCAAAACCTAGAGCATCCAAATAAAAAATACTGTGAGCAAACAGAAAGGAAAAAAAAAAAATCAAGATCACACATGATTTAGCAAATACTGCTGTAATGGAGGAGGGAACTTGAAATATGATATTCCAGAAGACAAAGCACATAAGTATAATACTGAGAATAACTTAACCAGAAAAGCTTAGTAAAATGCTACAGAGCGAAAAAAATGGATCTTTAATGAAATGAAGGACTTTAAGCATTTTTGATGGAAAGACCAAAGGTTCAGAGAAACTTTAATGTTCAAAGGAGTGAAGAAAAACATAAGAAACAAATGAACTGCTTACATTCAAATATGGATAGATAATATCTAGCAATCCTATTGGATTTCATGGAAGCACTCCAGTTACATGAGGCCTAGGAGTGGTTCTGTTATGTCTTGATGTTAATGAAAAAATGGGAAGAGAGGAGAAAAGGAATACATTAGGCCGAGAGGGAGGAAGGAGTATTAGAGAAAATTACCTTACATTATCAGGATATACAAGCAAGCATCTATGCAAACAAGGGGCGGGGGAAACAGCTGACATTTGAATCTCACTTTGATCTGAACTGGTCAAAAAAAAAAATGCAAGCTAAAAAACTAAAGATAAACACATATTCATATATACATATACATATATCCATAAGTTTATATATGAATAAATAAGTTATGGTATATAAATGTCATGGAATATTAATGTATTGAACTCTTTATCGGTATGACACATAGGTTTCTAGAGGACTGATGATGAAACATGTTATTTACTATCTGATAGGTGAAAACTCAGAATGAAAAATGTGAGTTTTTTTTAAGACATGAAAATTTGTTTTGATTGATTGCACATGTTTTTCATGGGTTTGGTTTTTCTTGCGTTTTCAGTTTGGGGAATGGGATGGGGAGATTTGTTATGAGAAGATGAGAAGAGGGTCTTGCCTGACTAAAATAAATTTTTATTTTTAAAAGAAAGGATCTGTATATACCAAAATATTAATAGAAGTATTTTGGTAACAGGACTGGGAAAAAAAAAGTAGGTGCCCATTTATCGGAGAATGGCACAAAAATTTGTAGTATAGGAATATAACAGAATATAATTGTAATCATATAAACAAAAAAAAAAACCAAACACTTATATGAATTGATAAGGAGCAAAGTAAGAATGAGGAAATCTATATACAATGATAAAACTGTAAACAGATAGAATGATAAAATGAAATGGAACACCATATAGTGATAATGACTCACATTGTAGAATGATGACTTTCATTAGAAAGGTAAGAAATGATGTGTGTAGAATATTGATATATTGTTAGACATGTTAGTTTTGCTGAATGTTGTTTAATTTCATCTTTGGCAAGAAAAGCCTTACTAGGTTGGTGAAAAAAATATCTTTTTTTTTTTTTTTTAAAGAATGGAATGCAAAATAAAACACTAAAAGTATCCAAAATTGGAAATGGTTTTTATAGGTGACAGGGAATTTCAGCAGTTACTAAATAAAGTGTGAATAATAACTTTAGGACATTCTTGTAAGAAGATAGGTTCAAATTGGACCAAATCATAGGTGTCAGATATGTGACCCATCAGGCTATAAATGATCTGAAAATTTTCCAAGATCACCTGAACCAGATTAGATTAAATATAATTGGGAAACGTTTAACAAAATAAATAAAAAATAGAATACAACAGAGATAGTGTTAGTAGTTTTTTAAGTCATTATATGACTCAAAAGGATCCTTTGCCATTTAGATTTTATGCCACTCCATTAGATAATATTTAAGGTACTGCCTGCCAACTTTGAGATTAGATTATGGCCATCTGAGGCAAATGTGGGCTTTCTTCCTAAAGAAAGAACTATATGACTCCCATTACTTTTGGAGATTCTAGATTCTTAGGAACTCTCATAACTCTTGAAATGTAAAATGGGATAGAATGATAGATATTTTTTAAGTTATGCTGGACGAAATGGCATTGTATCCTTAAATGCTAGATTCTTCCCTAAGGCAATTTAAAGGAATACTCCTAGTTTATTGCTATTGATGTGTTTGTATATGATTAGATTATTTCGATCCCAATTTAGATACTGTAGGAAAATGTGAGGATATCCTTAATTATTGCTCATAACCCTAAAAGTCAACATAGAGGAATCCGTGGAAGAAGTATCTTTGGAAGAGAGGTATATTTCAGGGGACTCGGTATTAAAGCTCTTCAATTTATTTAGTAATCATCAAATCCCTAAAGGCCATAGGCAAATATTATTATTAATACTATTTTCCTTTTCTTTTCCCAGTATTTACAGATTTTTTTGTTCACATCATTTGAGAGGCAAAGTGATATATAAAAAAAAAGCATCATACCTAGATTTATTTTGATTTCCAGTTCTACTATTTACCCCTTGGACAAATCATTTTGTTTCTCTGAACCTCAATTTCCCATCTTTAAAATAAGAAATAATAAAGAATATTTATGCCACAAACTCCTTATAAGTATTGCAATAGAAGTACTTTGTAAATTGTGAAGTGATACAGAAACACAGTGTTGTCTTTTATCAACTCAATTTAAAAATAAATGAGGCCATTTTTCACTTGATATTTTTTCTTGGTTTTACCTTTTCGATTGAGTGTATATGTGTGCATGTATGTACACATAATATATATGTGTGTGTATACATGTATGCACACATATATGTGGATATATGTGCTATTTAGAACTGTGGAACATATATATCACTCAAGATACACCCTTTCTACTCTGACATTCTGGTGCAGGTCCTTATCATCTTGTGCTTGGATTTTACAGTAGTCCACTAGTAGTTCTGCCTGCCTTGAGGCTCTCCCCCATTGTAATCCATCCTCCATTTAACCACTGATTTTTTTTTTTTAAGTTAAGGTCTAAGCATCTATCTTATTCAATAAACTCCAGGTACTCCCTGCACTTCCAGGATCAAATTAAAAAATGCTCTTTTTACCATTCAGAGACTTTTCCTGTCTTTATGTACTTTATTCTTAAGATGAACTTTTTATCCATTGACACTGGCTTCCTGGCTATTCCATCAAGAAGACACTCCTATTCCTTGGCTTCAGGCACTTTCTTTTTCTTCCATGACTGGAATACTACTGACCTTCCTGGCTTTCTTTAAGTCAAGACTAAAATCTCACTTTCTCTCTTTTAAAAAAAAATTATTATAGCTTTTTATTTACAAGATATATGCATGGGTAATTTTTCAGCATTGACCCTTGCAAAACCTTCTGTTCCAACTTTTCCCTTCCTTCTCCCTACTCCCTCCCCCAGATAGCAGGTAGACCAATACATGCTAAATATGTTAAATACAATATATGTATACATATCCATACAGTTATTTTGCTGCACAAGAAAAATTGGACTTAGAAATAAGGCAAAATTAATTCTAGAAGGAGAGCAAAAATGCAAATGGACAAAAACAGAGGGATTGGAAATGCTATGTTGTGGACCACACTCATTTCCCAGAGTTCTTTCTCTGGGTGTAGCTGGTTCTATTCATTATTGAACAAATGGAACTGATTTCGTTCATCACATTGTTAAAGAGAGCCATATAGCATTGTTGTTGAAGTATATAATGATCTCCTGGTCCTGCTCATTTTACTCAGTATAGTTCATGTAAGTCTCTCCAGGCCTTTCTGAAAACATCCTGCTGGTCATTTCTTTAAAATCTCACTTTCTATAGGAAATCTTCTGTTAATTATTTTGTATTTATCCTGTAAGTAGCTTGCTTTGTATGTATATGTTTGCATGTACCCTCCCATCTTATGTTGTGAACTCCTTAAGAGCAGGGACTGTCTTTTGAATCTTTTTGTATCTCCATGGCAAGACTCTTAATGTTTATTGATTATTTCAGTATTACTCATTAATATTGGTATTCATCCATATTTTATCACCCTGTGCAATTCATTCTTTTCTTGAACTTCTTCCTTCAAGATTGAACCAATATAAAACTTCTGGGTTTTTCTTGTTTGTTTTTAACATTACAAGAGGACTAGGATAGCATGTGGGCCAATCTGAGTTTATAAATCAGATAATTGAGGAGAAGTTGATTATTATTATAGATCCATATTCATATCTATATCTATCATTTATAAAAGGATTTATCAGAGGACTCCTGTAAATCATAAACTATAAGCATATGTTTTGAATATAATTCTACAACTTAGAAATATTTTATGTATATACATTGTAAAAATATTTAATATAGTATAGCTACTGAAATCTTTTTCAGTTTCTCATATAATGACTGAAAACATTTTATTGATTGCTTTTTAAAAGAAAAAATGGCCAAGTTTTCTGTTGTTAAGAACATTAATATTGACTTAATGCAAATTAAATGACCACTTCATTAAGTTAGCACTATTTAGTGAGTGATGCCCTTGAAAATATTTTTAAAATTTCTCTTCATTTTGAATAATATATCTTTTTCATACTTTTTTTTTACATGTAAACTTTATGGCTTCCTTGGAACACTTTTGAAATTTGATGATTTTTAAATTTACTTTAACATAAAAGGTATATGTTATCATATAATCTATTATCAGATTTCTTGCTGTTTTGGGGAGGAAAGAGGAAGTGGAGGAAGGAGGAAAAAAATCAGAACTCAAAATCTTGCAAAAATGAATATTGAAAACTATCTTTACATGTAATTAGAAAAAATAAACTACTATTACGTGGAAAAAAAGTATATGTTAGGTCTTAAAATGCATGATTCAGTTTTATTAATTTATTATTTGGAGACCTACAAATTCTTAACCAAATGAAAGTAGAATACTCCTATTTTATCAAAGTAGTTAATAAACATTTTTGGTTGATTTTTTTTTTATTAGGAAACCATGAATTTGATTTTGGTGTGGATATTTTGGAAGAATACAAACGACAAATGCATTTCCCATGGTTTCTCAGCAATGTATATGACAAATTTACTTCAGAACCTCTTGGACATGGCACAGTTAAAAAATTAGTTAGTTGGAACAATATAACAATTGGCTTGATGGGACTAGTGGAAGAAGACTGGTTAGATATATTAGCTACAGTTAGCAAATCAAATCTAAACTATAAAGACTATGTTGAAGTTGCTAATCAAATATCTATAGAACTTAAAGAAGAGGGAGCAGATCTTATCATCGCAATTACACACATGAAATGGATAAATGATACACGACTTGCCCAAAAAGCTCAAGGAATAGATCTAATTCTAGGAGGCCATGACCATGAATATGGAATCAAGAGAGTTAATGACATATGGATTGTGAAAAGTGGTTCTGATTTTAGGAACCTGACAAAGATAAATATAAGACGTTTTGGTGCATCTTTTCGATATATATTTGAGAAATTGGACATTGTGAATCATTTGGAAGAAGATCCATGTATTAAAGCTATAGTAAAAGATTATACCCAAAACCTACAGGTAAGTAAAATTTTATGATGAATAATATCTTGGAAATCATAGATCAACTTAACAAAGCCTCAAAGGTGAGTGTTATATCACAGTCACTTCAAAGAACAAAAAATCCCTACCAATTAACATACTTTTGTGAAGAGGCAGTCATGTCATACCAATTTCATTTCATTCTATGACCTAGAAAAGCATGGTTCTGATTGTATTATAGTTAAGTTAGTGATTAACGGGTTTAAAGGATGTTCTCAAGCAATAGTTATTAATTAATGTAAGCCTTAGGTGTCATATTTCATGGTTTCTGACAGGAATTGGTCATGATCCATATTCTATCCATTAACTTTATTGATGTACTATTTGAAGGAAATAAAGTCTATTCCTGTTACAATTACAAATACTACTAAATCAGATGTAGTTATTAATATTGTAGAAAAATTCTGTGAAATTAAAAATGATCCTAATCTGGGTCAATTGATAGGAAAAATGGTTTTACCAGAAATAGGATAAAATTCATTAGGGGCAGATGTAAGCTAATATAGCAAGAAACAAAAGATAACCAACATTAGCCTGTTGGATTGGAAAGAATTAGCTATTACAAAGTACTGAAGAAAGTAGTAAGTAATAACTGGCCAGAGAGGCTAAATATTAGTGCAAAGATTGATATTTTATGTGCGTGTGTGAAAAATAAAAACTATTTTTGAAATCATGAAATGAAAAAAAATCAAAATGATCTTGTATATTACAAGAACAGTGAAAGTAGTCTTTTCTCTTTAGATGTCTTTTTAGAGAGTTATGTTCAGTTTTGATCTAAATGATTTAAAGATAATGGGAACAAATTATAGGCTTAAAATAAAGAGATGGAAAATAAGTCTTTCAAAGATGAAAGTATTTACTTTATTGATTTGAGAAGAAAAGGTAAATTTGACTTTGGTCTTTAGATTCTTTATGGTAGCAATGCTTGTCAGCTCCATAAATGCAGAAAAACAAGCAAAAGGAAATGGAATTTAAGAGGAAAATACAAACAAATGGATTGCTACCAAAGATTTTGATCTCTAACTCTGGAGACCTACTAACTCTTAAAACTGAGCTATTCCAAACTTTTTCTCCTCTCAAGTCACATTTAAGTCAGCCCTGCCCCCCCTGAGCAGATAATATCTTCTATTTTATTGAAAAAAAATTGAGGCCTTCTGTCTTGAGAATGTAAACTTTTTGAAGGCAGATAGCTAGCCTTTGTGTTTACATGCCTGGCAAATAGTAGTCAGTTAATAAATTGATTTATTATTGGATGAATTCTCTCCCTTTTCATCCTTCACACATCTGTGTTGGAGGTGTTGTTATAGTGTTGATAGCTTCAAGGGATAGCTTCAAAACAAACATTTTTAAGATACTAATAACACAAGAATGGGGGAAAATTCATGGTTGATACCGATACCCCTATATTTTTGAGGGAATATCAACTACTCAATCATAAGCCTAATTTCTTATTTTTATAAATTTTTTTGAGAATGTTCTGTACATGTATTAAAGTTATTATCCTTTATCAAAATATAAAGAGAGGGGGAAAAAGCAGGCTTTTGTGAATGATTCTTTACAGTAGATTAAATCTTTATAGTTCCTGCATGGAAAGGTATAGAAAATATAATACTGTGCCATGATTATTATTTTTTAAATATATTTTTTACTTGATAGTGAAAAGCACAACTCTAATGACTATCCTCCAATAAGAAGTCTATTATTAGGTTATATTAGGATTTTAGAAGAATATTTGGCAAATACAGCTATAGTAATAATTCTTTTCATTGTAGGTATACTTCAAGAATATTTTTCAAAAACTGGCCTATCCATATTTTCATCAAGGATATCCTTAATACATGAATAAAACAGTCTTATAAGTTTTACAAAGATAAGAAAGAAAGCATGTGTTTCAGTAATTATTAAAGTCCTGTATCATTAACTGCCTATTGGTCACATTCAAAGAGGATATTCTGTAGATATCTCAAACTAAACATGTTAAAAATCAAACTTGTTATATATTTCCTGCATACCCATCTTTCTTCTGAACTTCTCTATTTCTATTGATGGTACTATCACCCTTCCAGTCTCACAGATTTGCAACCTTGGCATTATTCTTGATTCCTCATACATACTCCCTTACTTTGCTTATCTAATCAGTTACTAAATCTTGAACTTCCTGCCTTTACATATCTCACAGCCTTCTCTGTTCTACTATTAATACAAACACAAATCTTATCATGTCTTGCTTGGACTGTTGCAGTGGCTTTCTGATTATCTTTTTCAGGTCTTTTCCCCCTCCATTCCATCAGATATGCAACTAGTAAAATGATTTTTCTTAAGTGCAAGTCTATCCTTCATTTTCCTTTTTATTAAATTCTATTAGATTCCTAGTGCTTCCAGGATAAAATAAAAACTCTCCTATTTCTGACTTTCAAATGTTTTAACAACCTGGCCTCAGGCTCTTTCCAGTCATATATCACTTCGATTCCTATACCATACAGCCTTGCTAACCTGGGCTTCTTGCCATTCTTTACATATGGCACTCCATTTCCCATTTCTTTGCCTTTGGATGCTTTTTCTCTATTCTTAGAATGGTCTCCTACCTTACTTTTACCTTATCGAATCCCTTACTTAATTCAGTTTTCAGCTCAAGTATAACTTTCTGCATGAGACCTTTTCTAACTTCTTGATCTATGAGTTCCTTTGTCCCAAACCTACTTTGTATTTATTTTATAGTATTTCTATTTATAGTGTTTGTATATACATATATAAAATAAGTTCTTTGAGAGCAGAAACTATTTCATTTTTGTCTTTGTAAGTCCAGTTTCTAGCACAGTGCCTGGCATTGTATTATTAGGTATCAATCAATTATTATGCAATGTATAAAGCAAGAGATATATTTTTACAAAGGGTATCGATTATCATCTTGGAAGATGTAAGTTTGAAATGGAGGAAAGAGTGGTGATGTTCTTCAGATGCTTCTTTTTACACATTCTGTTCTAGCAGTTGCCTCAAGCCACAGAACATTATATAGAGTAACCTTAATGAGAGCTAAGATTTTTCAAGAAATCTATCTCACTGTCAATATAGAAAAACTAAAAGAGTTAAAAAGCTTTATGGTCAGTTTGTTGATTTCCTAATGGAACTCTGATTAAAGTTTGGATGTTTGGGGTGGGGAAAGGAGGAAGGACCCTAACTCTGCCACAGTTCTTGCCAATGCTCTAGATGTATGTAAGAAATGATATAAAGTATATCATTTAAGAAATGTATTATCTTAAAAATATTTGGGCTACTCATAAGTGAAAGGTAACAGATTGACAACCTGAATGCTGTACTGATTCCCACAGTATTAAAAAAAATGAAAAAAAATACACACACAACAAAAGATCTGTGTGGGGTAAAATAAGAATAAATTAATTTTGGAATAAATAAGAATTACGCAGGGCTAGTCAACACAAGTGGTTTATGATTAGGACCATTAGCTACCACAAAAATGTCAATGAAATCATAGGTCTATTGAAGTACTGAAAAATTATATAAAGTCTCCATTTACCCCAATTATAATGTAAATTCTTAGAGGAATTCTGAGAGAGCCAGAATTAAAACCAGACTCATGTGTAGAGAGGCTCATATATGGTCGGGACCTATTTCGCTAACTTCTGCTCATTATCCCTTTCCAAAAGAGACTTTGATTCTTTCCAACAGAGGAAACAGAAAGTTGGGGCTAGAGGTCATTCTGCTGTCTTTAGAAAGAAGGGATATCAACCTAGAAGTATATCTATCCCTTCCTTTAAGTATTGTTCATTTAGGGGATATAATTATGTTCCTTTTAACTTTTGATTGATTTGTTGTTTGGAAAGGGAAAAGAGACCCCAACTGCTATATCTGAGATTCGACCCCCTTCCCTACCTAATATCACAATGAACATATGCAGAAAATAGCAAAGTAGACTATTTATCCAAATTGTAGCAAAACAGAAACCAGAGAAATTACACATAGGAGAATATATACTAGGCAAGATAGGGTAAAGGAACTTTTTCCATTGGGAATGAGACAGCTCAGATTAACCAAGAGAGAGGGTCCAGGATCTTGTGCAAGGGAATAATACTTCCAGAAGTCTCTAAAATAGCAAGCTGGGAATATGAACATGATGGAGACTGCTAGCTATTCTCACATCTTCCCAGATTCCTGTGTGAGATGTAGCCCAAGAACTGAAGCTATCTGTCTTTCCAATTCTACCTTGCCCCTCATTTCTACTAAGAAGAAGAAAATTCTATCCTAATGGGCTTTGGAATAGGAGTTATACAAATTTTAAAAAGGCAGTCCTTTGCTCTTAAGGAAGTTACAGCCTAATGGGAGAAGACGCACAAAAGGAAACTAAAAGGGGAGGGGAGCACCGGGGATACCAACAAGAGCAGCATTATGTTCTGTGGCATCCAGACTAAGCAGAGCCACAGATGGGAAATGAAGAATTATTTTTAAAGTCCAGATCCAGCACTCTATAAAGAATAGCTTTGGGAGTTTAGTATTTTACTCTCCAGCCCCTCAATCAATGGGGAGAGGAGACTGAAAAAAATTGGGAAGACGTTGAATTTTTAAAATTTAACATTGAGATGATGAGATTTTCAGTGGTCAGTTTGTCTTCGGTGGGACATTCTGTTTGCTGGAGTCCAAACCAAACTAGAGATGCAGATGGTAAATCCCTTTCTTCTCTCTCTTCCTTTCTTTCTTTTACTTTCCTTTAAAGCATCTCTATCTCTGTGTTGTAGCAATATCTTAAATTATGTCTAAGCTGATTACTATCCTGACTTTTGTGTTTGTAAATTTGAGGTTATTTATTCTTCCCTGTCCCTCACCATTACTATCCACTTACCAAGTACTAGTAATTCTACCTCAACATCTCTTAAATCTGTCTTTTCTCTCTTTAATATTACCATTCCAGTATAGGTCCTCATACCTATCAGTTGGTTGTCATAACATTCTGACAGGTATTCTGGCCCACTCTCTTCTTCCAATTTCTTTCATATTACTCCCCCAAATAATCTTATACTAATAGGGATGCTCAGATTACTCCTTGTTCAGAAATCATTAGTGTTTTTCTGTTACTTCCTAAGTAAAGCTTAATTTACTTTGTCATCCAAAACCCTTTCCAATATGGCCACATTCCATCTGCAGAGCCTTTGTCACATATTTTCCTCTACATATCCACAATTCAGAGAGCCAGTAATAGGAAAGAAAACATTTTGTTTTCTCTTCATCTGTGATCTCCAAAATCTCTGCTAGTTTTTGCTTAATGATTATTGAGAAGATTCACTTGATGATTTATCACAGTAGAAAAAACTGCTTTTGCCTGCTTTTACTTGTATCTGGAGCTAAAACCTTATAGTATCTTCAGACTCATTATAATTGTTTCATATTCTTGATTAAATCATAGTGAGCCTAAGCTGTGAATATCTTTCATATCAGGTTCTTTTCAATACCCAAAGTAGTTCAGAAAGCATATAAAACCTTGCACTTTTTTAGAAGACCTCTGGTATTCCAATTTCCTTTTATCCTGGATCATCTCAGGCTTGATTTCATCTACAACTTTGCCTGAACCTTTTCCTGGAAGAATTGGGATGATCAGAGGATCTAAACATTGAATTTCTTTCAGAGTATGAATGTGGAATGTGGATAAAAAGTTTGGAGCTCAACATGGTTCCAACTTATACTGTTATAGATTGGGGTGATGTAAAACAATTGCTTGACATATTTTACTTTGCAAAAACAAATATTGAAGTGCTTAAGTCTATTCTTGTTCCTGGTCCTGTTAATTGGGTATTAGGACCTCTATTTGAGTCAAAAGAAGAAGATTTTCATGATTCATCTATAGTTCTTATACATGAAAGTAAATTGGTTTTTTTTTTAATCAACCATTACAGGTTTCCATAAGATAAGATTGCAGTTTTGTTTTTATGGGTACTCTTATGGAGAAATTTAGAAAACTTTGAGTAGATGACACTAGTAACACTAGATAGTTGAAATACTAGCAAAAAATAATTTCTACCTTTAATATAATATATAGTCACCATGGTATAATGGAAAGAATATTAGCCTAGTGACATTGGTTCTAGTTTAGACTCTACTACCTATATCCTTTAGAGAAGTCACTAAACCTTTTAGTGACCCAGACCCAGTTTCATATATAAGGTAAGGGATTTGGATGAGATATCTCAGATCACTTTCAGGTCTAAAATATATATATATGTATGTATGTATCTCTTTTTAACTTGAAGAAAAACTCATTTATGGCATTTTAACACTTTATATAACTATAAAAACTTTTGTCCATGTATAAAAAGTTTTTTTTTAAATAAATTTTAATGATGTCTTATAGAAGATATGAAGATATAGATTGTCCTACATAAAGTAGTCGTAAAAAGTTATTGTTTACTTTATTTAATGCTCACATTTTTTCTGAACATATAATAATAGAAAAATCAATTGATGAAAAGAAAGAGATGTAAACAACATTAAGCATGTAGACAGTGATTTCATCATCTTTTTGTTTGGTCTATTTACTTTTCTGGTTTTTAGGACTCAAGATTTCTATTCTAATATTTTTCTCATGCTAACTTCACTTTTTTTGTTAGTTTTTCAGACAATTTTTAATGTGGTCTTAATACTTAATCTATAAATTAATTATCAATTCACTCAACAAATATTTATTGAGCACTTATAAGGCATCTTAAACTTCAGTATCTGTTTTATTTTGTTTCATTTCACAAAATGTCATAGAAACTAGAGAGCAATTAAAATATAGTCATAACTTTTCCTTGATCTACTGAAAGTGTCATTGACATAGTTCATCTGCCAATAAATAAGTATTTTTATAAATGGCATATATCCAGTGAGGTATTTCAAGTATAAGTCAAAATAAACTAATAACTTTAAGGAAGAAATAAACTGGCTTTAATGATCAACATACTTTAAAAAATCTTATCTTCTCATATATACAAAGTGCTTTGGGAAAATGTTTCTGATTTAATGTTTCATTTAACAACATTAGACTTTTGAAGAAATGATATGCTAATGCTGTGGATAGTATTTTAGAATTTAGAAAATCTTATTTATACAGACTAACAGTTTAAGTTCAATCTTATTTCTTTCAGTTCATAGATACTTAGGTGTTTTTTTTTAATCTAGCCTAATTTTTTAATTTTGTATAAGTCAAATAGGAAGACTACTTAATAGGCAGAGATGTCTAGCATATTCAGGTGTTCAGGATAGCCATAAACCTGAAAGTAATTTTTAAAACCTGTAAACAGAAGAAGTGACAAGACAACCCAATGAACCAAAGACAGAAAAGTGATAAATGCCAATATCATTGAGTAATTAAAAAAAAGCAGAAGCAGGATTTGGTTAGTGGATAGCATAAAGGGAAATTTTACCATTGCTCAGTGGTGCCGGGATCTGCTGGACAATGACAGGAACATAACAATGAAACAAAAAGAAAAGTTGAAAGGGGAAAGCAGGGACAAGAGTCAGTGAATAGCAGACATGTTACCAGGGGATAGAAATGAGGATAGGCAGCAAAGATAGGAAATAACAGAGAAAACAGAAAATGTCCCAAGACAGGAGAAAGAATGACATACCAGACTAAGAATGATAAATATAGGGTTAAGGAATTCTTCCTCCCAAAACACAGTAGCCCCCAGTTTTATTACTGAATATTATAAAATCTGGTCATAATGAAGCTCCTCAATTATTAGGGAAATGTTTTTTATTATATTTAACATTCATTGTTTAATAAGGAAAGAAAGTATTTAATTTGGTTAAGCAACATTCCTATCTTTAGTAGTTAAAAAAGAATTTTAAAATGTACAAAATTAATTTTAAGTTATCAGGAAACTTGGTGTGCATTCCCTAGTCATTCTTGATAACTGAGATATTATTAATGCATAATTTCTTGCAATGCATATTGGAAAGAGGCATTGTTCTTAAGATATACCTATTTTAATAGTTGCTTTTTTCTTGCCTCAATGTCCACATTTGTGAACATTTTGTATAATCTAATAAAAAAATATTGCATTGGTCCCTAGTTGACAGTTATCTTGGTATTCTATCGTACTATATACTCATTACTGTACTTCATCCATTTTTATGAATTAGAAATTTGTATGTATTCTACCTGAAATTTCCATCTAATAACAGAGATGGAATAATAATGTATTTAATGAATATAACAAGAAAAAATGTAATGTTTAATAGGATAAAAGTTAGATGACATTGCTGAAATCTAGACTAGGTGGCAGTAAAATCTAGGCAAGATTT
The DNA here is from genome assembly GCF_902635505.1 of Sarcophilus harrisii. NCBI lineage: Eukaryota > Metazoa > Chordata > Mammalia > Dasyuromorphia > Dasyuridae > Sarcophilus > Sarcophilus harrisii. The sequence goes on along the minus strand of NC_045426.1, from coordinate 154,850,577 downwards.
TAGGATATGAAAATCTTGAGTATTTAGTGAGTGAATCATTGCATACATATACGATTGTAATAAGGGTAAAAGTAGAGGACTTAAAATGTTCAAGTTTGGCTTTAAAAAACTGACAAAGGAAGATAAGTCAACATCTTGGTGTTGTTAAATATAATATACTTTGCTATTCCAGGGGCAGATTCTAGGATAAAAGCCCAGAAAATGTGCTTGTGTTTAGTATTTTAATGTCTTGGTATTTGCCTAGACTTGTAGCACCTCTGTCCTGATTCCCTGGACCGAAGGTTGGTTTCAGGTTCTTGGAACCCACTCAGAACCATGTGTCTAATGTTTGTCTGAGGAGTTCAAAGGACCATTACTTATTGGGAAATGGATTTCTTATTTTTTCCTGTGTCTGGTACAAAAATGATATCTAATGGAAGTTTCTAAAACTTGAATGTTTATTAGACTGGTCTAATAAACTAACATACTAGTGTACTTAATTTCTTACCCTTATATAAACTCTCAACCTTAGGTGTTTTCTGGAATATGCTACAATGTTTAGGTACCATTGGGATCTAGAGAGTAAAAAGAACATAAACTACTCTGAGAGAGAAAACTTATTTTAAAGGAAAAAAAGACTGTTAGAAAAATAGAAGAAATAAGTTAATTTTAGATAGCTCTTTTTTTCTTCTTTTAGTGTATGTTAAAAGAAGTTCTCTGTCCAATTGACATGGAATTAGATGGACGTGCAGTTACTGTAAGAAGATCAGAAAGCAATCTGGGAAATCTAGTAACTAATGCAATGTTGGAAGCTACTCGTGCTGATGTAGCACTACTTAATTCAGGTGGTTCTATTATTTAATTTTTTAAAAATGTTGATCAAGTTCAGATTGATTTTAAACTGAAACATATATTGGTCAAGCTTCTTACTACCATTTGGACAGTTAAATTTAAATTAAATTTAATTTAATTTTAAATAGATTTAAAATTACTATTCAGAAATACATTCTATTCTGTGGCATCAAATTTTCATTTGGTGTGCTTTTGTTATGCTGAATGATATCAATGTGGAATTAATAAGTAGTTTACATATTTGTAAAATTAAACTTTGTTTTCTTTTTAATTTGACTTTACCTCATAATAAACATTTTATATTTAATGTATTATATTTTCCATAGAGATAATTATGATTCCTCTTAAAGTTGTAGATTTTGAATTCAGTGTATGAAAGTCTTGTTTTAAAATCATTAGACTCTGAGATAGTTTTGGATAACTTGAGAAACTTATTTCAATGGAGAAATCTTAAACAGCTGTACTTATGTCCTATTTTCTTTACTTAACTATGTGATAATAAGGAATTATAAAGCTAGATTGGTTTCTTTAAGCTAAATAGTGAATCTTTGCTTCTACTCTGTACTTTAAAGTTGGCTTGTTCTATAAAATTTTCTTTATCTAGTCATAGGACCCTGGTTTGAAGTTGAGTTCTCTGCATGCTTTTTCACCTTAGAAGAACTAAACTTGTTTTGATGCCAAGTGTTATCAATATATCACATAAATCAGGAACCTAGGTAATGGCTTGGCTATTCTGAATTACCTCTGAATTGAAAAATGCTGTATTTTCTTGATGACATCATTGAACATTTGTCTTAACAAGCAACTTGTTCAAAAGCCCATTTCCTCTAAGGACAGAAGAAGCACTGGTTTTAAGCATACACACAAGAAGACTTGAGATAGAGAGAAATGTCCTATTTTTAAGAGTTATTTGCATTTTGGAATAACTTACTTAAAAAGGTTGTGGAATCTCTTCCTGTAAATGTATTTAAAAGAGTTAGCTTCTAATCACTTTGGAAAGCTTTATGTGTAGTAGGAGAAAACTAGAGATTAAAGTCCCTTTATCCCTAGTAGTCAATGATAATGGGTTTAAAGTAGATAGCTTTTAAGTATAACTTAAAAAAAACAGATATGATATATATTGTATTTAACATATACTTTAACATATTTAACATGTATTGGTCTATCTGCCATCTGGAGGAGGGGGTGAGGGGAAGGAGGGGAAAAGTTGGAACAGAAGGTTTTGCAAGGGTCAATGCTGAAAAATTACCCATGCATATATCTTATAAATAAAAAGATATGATAGACACAGATCTCAAAGTGAAAAATATGGGGTTAATAGTGGGAAAATAATTGGAAAATATATTTCTGACAATGTGATATAAAGAACTCTGAAATGTTGGACTTTATGAAATCATTGAGTTGAATATTTTTCTGTTAAGAATCAAATCAAGAAGTATATTGTTTCTTACTATAACTATTATAGGTACTCTTCGTTCTGATCGAATTCATCCAGCAGGGGATTTCACTTTGCATGATCTTTTGGCTATACTTCCTATAGTGGACCCAGTTCTAGTTGTCAGAATAACAGGTGCACAGCTTCTTGAAGCACTTGAAAATGGGGTTTACAAATACCCGGATCTTGATGGGAGGTATGTATAATATATTTTTGCCAGTTGTCCTTAAATTTCAAATAATATAGGTGGAAAAGGCTTATAAATTTAAAGATGCTTTTTAAAAAGAATAATAGCAAAAAAGATATTTTAATCAATTTTTATTATTTTTAGTTAAAATATGAAATTAAATACATGCAAATTAAAAATATATTAGTCTTTGAAAAATGCTTTTTTAAAAATTTAGCTATAATTATCCAGATCCAGAGATCAAAAGATCTTAATATTCTTAGTCAGCAAATAACTTGATGTTCTTAGAAAATGAAGAGAGATAGTATTCAAAGGTAACATTTGATTAGAATACAAGATCATTTGCAAACATAACAGAGAGTGATAAAACATTATTGATAATAACACCTCAGCAGAACATGTGGAAAAGATGCTAGAAAGTTTGGAATGAAACCCAGCTAAGCCAGATCGTTCTGAGAACATTTGTAGATGAAATAAAGAGGACAGCAAATATATGTGATTTTGAACAGATCTTGCTCTTTTTGTGATTGGTTTTTATCATTGAAAACAATAGAACCACCAATTTAGGACTTCATCATATCGTACCTAATGAACTATCGGAGAAAATGTCAGGCTCATTTACAAAGATAAAGATAGGAAACAACTCCAAGATCATAATTGACTAATAGGTACAGAGAATAAAAGCTTCCATTTTGTCACAAAATATAGAATGACAGTTGGAGATGGAGACAATATGGTGGAGAAAAGACAAAGACTCACTTGAGCTTTCCTTAAAACCACATCAAACACCTTTAAATAATGCCATGAAACAATTCTTGGTATAGCAGAATCCACATTAGAACAGGTAGAAATGTGACAGTCTCAGAGCAAGAAAGAGCACCAGAACACCAGAATTTGTGGTTGCAGTGGATCAGAGAGTCTCATTACAATTCCAGGGCAGAAAAGAGGGTTTGTGCTCACTCAGACCAAATCACAGATTAGGAGAGTAGTAAATAACATTCCTTAGTTCTTGTCACCCTGGAAAAACTTAAACTTAAACTTAAAAGTTTCTAGTAAAACATCACTGAAAACATATGCATAAAAACCCTAAAGGTTGAGACAGTGTACACTAAACCCTGGAAGCAGATTCCCACTTTCACAAAGTTAAAAGTCAAGAAATAGAATGGAAAAATGAGTAAATAACAGAAAAAAATCTGACCACAGAATTGTTATTACAATCCAAAAATTAAGTCAAAGCTCCTATATGTCAAGCCTCCAAGAATAATGTGAATTTGTCTTAGACAATGGAAGAGCTCAAAAAGATTTTGAAAATCAAGTAAGAGAGGTAGAGGAAAAATTGAGAAGAGAAATGAAACTGATGCAAGAAAATCATGAAAAATGATTGGTTGGTAAAGCTTGATAAAGGAGACATAAAAATACTGAAGAAAATAATCCTTTAAAAAACAAAATAGTCAGGAAATAAAGCAACAATGACAACATAAAGTAAAGGCAGGAACTCACCTGAGCTCTCATCCAAATCTCTACAAATAATACTTTTAATTAATCACTCTATAATTGTAGAATGGAAGAACTCACACACAAAAAAATTCCACTTCATGGTAATTTAGGAGGTTGGCAGGAAAGGTCTGCCACACTAGGGAGACTCTTGCACAAGCTGCAGTAGTACAGCCCCAGTCCCAGCAAACCAGGAAGAGACCTTAGAAGCCATTGACTCAGCAGCAGCAGTGAAGGCTTCCAGAATTCTTAACCCATAGATTTATAGTAGGGGTCGAACAGTTAGTCAGACGGAGATTACAGGAGGCTCTTTGTTAGCACTGAGGCAGGACTTTGTTGCTATGCTAGTACTCTGATTGGAATTGCAATTTTGAGTGATGGTCTCAAGGCAAGGAAGAGCATTAGCACATTGGAGCTTGTGACCAAAATTGAGCAGGAAGCCTGGTCATAATTCTAATGCAGAAAAGTGTGCTTGTGATCACTTAGAGACAGAGCACAGGCCAGGAGAGTAATGTAATTACTACTACAATTTAGATTATACTTTCTTAGATTAGATTATAATCTCTTAGATTATACCATTTTAGAAAAACTGAAATTATATAGTTCCCTAGAAGTTTCTTTGAAAACAGCTGTACAGTGGTAGCCTTTTTTATAGTAGCAAGAAACTGGAAAACTGAATGGTTGCCCATCAATTGGAGAATGACTGAATAAATTGTGGTATATGAATGTTATGGAATATTATTGTTATTTAAGAAACAATCAACAGAATGATTTCAGAGAGACCTGGAGAGACCTACATGAATTGATGCTAAGTGAAATGAGCAGAACCAGGAGAGCATTATACTCAGCAACAACAAGACTATACGATGATCAATTCTGATTGACGAAGATCTCTTCAATAGTGAGGTGATTTAGAGCAAATCTCTAAAGCCCAAAGAGCTTTTGGTCTCTTTGGAGCTGTGCCCAAAGAGCTATAGAAGTGTGTACACCTTTTGACCTCGAAATGCTACTACTAAGTGTGTATGTAAAAGAAGATTTTTTTTAAAAGGGGGGAAAGTTCCTATATGTAACAATATTTAGAGCAGCAGCTCCTTTATGGTATGAAGGAGTTGGAAATTGGCTGGATGCCCATAAATTGGGAATGGTTGAATAAATTATGCTATGTGATTGTGATGAAATACTGTTGTGCTAAAAGAAATGATGAGCAGAAAATCCTGGAAAAATTATACAAGCTGATTCAAAGTGAAATGTACTGTGTACATAATAACAACAATGTTGTAAAATGATCAGCTGTGAATGACTTAGCTATTGTCAGTAATATGATGATCCAAGACAACTTATGATGAAAAATGCTATCCATCCCTAGACAAATAACTGATGGTGTCTGAATAGAGAATGAGGTGTACATTCTTAAACTTTATTTTTCCTGAGATTTTTTTTTTGTTTTTTCCCCCCAACATGACTATTATGGAATTTTTAAAAAAGCAACTTAGTGTTTAACAGATTGGTAACCATACTAGTTTTCTTACTAATTGATTTTTTAAAAAAATTATTTATAGGTCAAAAGGTAGCATTTAAAGCTATTTTTTAAAAAGTGCTTTTCTATGATTATATTAAAGTCACTCAAGATTCTGTAGCAAATATGACTATGAAGAGAGCTTTTTTCAAAGAGCCATAAAATATCAGCCTCTGTGAAATATGAAAATATAATCTCACTAAAAGTGTTTGTCAGGATCATGGAGGATAATGTGTAAATCTCAATTTTATTTTCTGTTTACACTGAGATTTTCTACATGCTTTGATCTACAGATGACATGATCATTTTACCTATCAATCTGTAAACACTACAGGCCTATCCAGTAAGATCTGTGATTGTTCAGTTGGTTCTACCATACATAATCAAAAGCACAGTAGATGAAGGACATGGCTTGCCTGCATGCTGGTATATACATGGATAGAGAGGCTATTGAATTACATAATTAATATTGTCCAATTGTCTTGGGCAGGAACTGCCAGTGGACAGTGACCTGTGTAAAGAATTAGGAAATACAGATCAAGCTAGTTCTTATTTGTGACTTTTACTTAGCCCAGATTACTTGTTATTGAAAGATTCCAATCCAACCCATACTATGAGGCTGTAACTAATGAAACACCAAAAATTTCAATCCCTCCCCTCCAAAAAAACAGGCAAACTAAAAACTCAATCATACTTAAAATGATTAAATTGTGGGTTATACAAAGGGCTGTGAAAAGCCATACAGTGGTTAATAAGTAAGTTGAGACATATGAGAAAGAGCATAAAAGACACTATTGAGAGACATATGTGATTAGAAAATGGAATGTGTCATGTAGAATGTGACACCAAGTACTATTCTGGAAGCCCTCTCTGATCCTTTGAATAGTCCCTACAAGGAGGATTTATTTACAATATGTGAAAAAGAAGCATGGAATGTGAAGGCATGGTAGGTTTTGATTGTATTCTTTTTGTTTGTTTATTTGTTTTTTTTAAATTGTATACTTTAGAACAAATGTCAGCACCAGAGAGATTCACTTAAATATGTGAGTATCTCTAGTAATCTTGACTTATGTATCATTTTGAGGGATAGTGATAATTTTCTCTATCAACAATAATGTATTTAACAATATTAGGAGTGAATAAATATTTATAAAGGAAGTAAGTCCTGGTTTATAGAGAAGTTTTATAGAAAACCATTTACTTTTATGTATGTTATGTGAATTTTTGACCTAATTTCAAGAATTTCAGACTTATTTTGTTGGAGTATCCATACATTAGAGTGTGGTGTTTTGATAATCCTGAATACATTTTGTTTTATATCTCAATTATTTCTGTTCTGAGTCCATGACTTCTCTTTCAGGAGAATAACATGTTTCATCTTGAATTTCTGGAATTCTTGTAATCATTGTGTTAATCAAAATTCATAAATCTTTCAAAAGTTAGTCTTTACAGTATTCTATTAATGCATAAATTCTCCTGGTTCTACTCAGTTTACTCTGCATCAATTCATATAAGTCTTCTCATGTTTCTTTGAATCCATTCCTTTTATCTTATAATAATCTATCACATACATGTATTATAACTTGTTTTCCCAATTGATGGGCATCCCTAAGTTTTTAATTCTTTGCCACAGAAAGAGTTACAGAAGTGTAGAAATGTTTATGTACAGTTGGGTCCTTTTCTTCTTTCATTAATATGATTCATCTCACTAGCTATAGAACTAGTAGTGGTATAATTGGGTCAGAGGGCATGCCGAATTTAATGAGGAGCATAATTATGAATTTTTTTCCAGAATGCCTGGACAAGTTCAAAAGCAAATGTACCCAGGCCTTATATTCTTCTCAAGAAATATAATCTCTACAACTAGGGAAGTGATAGTTGCATTGTATTCTTATTCTGGTAAGGCCACATCCAGACTATTAATGTCCAGTTCTGGGGACTACTTTTTAGGAAAGCCTGGATCAGTTGGAAGAGCATCCTGAGAGGGGCATCCAGGATGGTGAAGAATCTTATATATAGTATGAGGATCATTGAAGGAACTCAAAATGGTCAACATAGAAGAGAGCAGATTCCAAAGGGAGTCTCATAAGGGGAATATATGATAGCTGTTTTTTAAAGTATTTGAAGGGCTATCCCATAGAAGAGTGATTTAGAATTGTTTTCCTGGGCTTCAGAGGGTAGAATACTTGTTATCGGTTGTAAAGAGGCAACTTTAGACTTGATATAAGAAAAAAACTTCTATAACAAGTAGTTTTCTAAAATTGGTATGGCTTGGAAACTAATAATGGAAATCCTAGCACTAGGCATCTTCCAGCAAAGGTTGGATGGCTTATTCGGTATTAACATAGAAGAGAGTCTTGTGAAAGTATAGGTTAGACAAGAAGACCTTTGAAGTCCTTTTGACAGTGAATGCTGTCTTCATTCTCTTCCCTTTTTAACCTATTTTTTCATATTGACACTTACCCCACACACACATACACTGCTTGAATAAATATAGCTTTATACAATTCCTCTGCTTAAAACCCTTTAGCAACTACCAAATAAAGTTTATACTATTTTTCCTGGCATGCAAAGTCTCTACAATCTACCACCACACTTTCCCAAATTTATATTTCATTGTAGTATATTCCACGTATCTCATATTTTGGACAAAACTGAACTACTTCCTGACACCCACCCTTACCCCAGTACCTGCTTCCCAATTTTATTCCTCCAAGCTTTTGCTTACATGGTTTCTTTTGACTGTAATGTTTTCTTCTTGCCCACCTGTTGAATTTCTATTCATTATGTAAAGTTCAGCTTAAATGCCTCTTATCTTCATGAAACTTTCTCTGATCCTATATGTGGTACTAACCTTTGGCCCCTCAGTCCTCACAGAACACTTTGCAGGCACTACTGTTAGGCATATTATAGATACTTGTATATTTGTATGGTGGAAAGTTTATACCATTGACTCAGAAACTATATGTTTATCTCTCTCCTGATGTTTAGCATAATCCTATATACACAATAAAGATTTACTTAATGATTATTGAATTTACTTGAAAGAAATCCCTCATAAATTTGCCCTATGATCATTTGCCTTTTTCCTTTTAGGATAAAACAATAAAACTATAAGATATATTAGCCAGTAAATCTTGATTGCTTTTCTATAAAAGTAATTTTAACAAGTTAACTTTCTAACATTCCAAAGAATCAGTATTTTTCCTTGTTACACTTTGACTTGTTTGCACAATTACAAATAAGTAACTGTGTTCCCTGTGTAACTAACATAAGCAAACTACCAAGTACCTATTTGTTAGCTTCTATTAACTCCTCTAATTTGCACTGTGTTTTTGATAGAATATGACAAATGTTTGCCTGATCCTATTAGAAATTTGTGCTTGCATGTTTATAGTAGCTTGTTTTAAAGCTTGAAAATGTTACCATAAGAAAAGGATGTCTTTTTGCAACTGTAACACCAGGCTATGATTTTCTCTTAAGTTCTTCATATTATTTAAATTTAAACAAAATCACAGGACTGACAACAATTAAAAAGTACTAAAAATAACAGTGAATAAGTGCAGAAATTCATAGAGGACAGAAATCCAATAAATGAAATCCTGGCCTCAGGTATCAATATACAAATACACAAAATCTTGAGTGACAAAGAAAATGAATTATGGCTTCAAGAAAGCAAATTTAACATCACAGTTATCACTGAGACTTGATAGAAGAGGACACCTAAGTAGATAGACATGGTTCTGGAAGGGCATTATTATTCAAAGAATAGATTAAAGAAGTATCAAAGTAGCATTACATAATCAAATAAGATAACTATATACTATTTTAGGAACATGGATGTGGAGGAAAAAGGTAGAATACGAGTTAGATGAAAATGAACAGAGACAGACAAGGAATCGATTTTATTTTTAAAACATTGTAAATCAAAAGTCACAAACACACTACATTTGGGCCACACACTCCTAAATACTTCTCAAAATAGTTTGAAATGGGAGATATCTAACAAAATACATTAAAATATAATAGAACATAGATAATACTAATGTGTGGTTTTCCTTAGTCAATAAGTAGCTTCAGAGATTTTGAAAGATTTTGTGACTCCCATATCTATTTGAGTTTAATACCACTGTTTATAAACCAGGGCTTCTTAAACTTTTTCCACTCATAACCCCTTTTCACCCAAAACACTTTACATGACTTCAAATATTTAGGTGCTGTATAAAAGTGGTATGCAATTGAAACATTTACTGATAATTTTGTTATAATTTTGTTACCCCCCCCCAATAGGGGTCACATTATTGAATATGGGGATTGTGAAAAATATGTCAATCCCAAGAGGTTTCTGAATGTAATGTTAAAAATTTATTCAAAATCAAATGTGTAATCAACCTGAAGTATTTCTGGCAGTCCTTGCCTTTATTACATATCATGGATTTCATTGTAGTCTTGGTTCTGAACACAATATGTGCATTTTGCACTGCATGTGCAAAAAATACTACCAGAAATACTTTGGCTCAGATTCAAGATGGGGTCATTTAAAAATTTCTCAGGCAAATAGGGGTCACAAGTGAAATAACATTTAAGAAGACCTGACAGACCACTTGGAAAGAAAAGGAATAGATGCACTCAATAAGCAGATCACAAACTGAGCATGGAAATATGATATGATAGAGATTTTCTTCAGTTACTCTGATTTCTTCTGGGTTTCTCTGACTCTGCCAAAACTAGAATAGTAATTTTTAACTTTGTTTTGATGATTATTTCATACTTGAAAAGGCAGAAGAACTTCCACATATGATTTCACCTGATAACTGTTGAGAACTTTGTAGGCATGCAACTACTTCATCTTGGAAGTTGTGATAGAAAAAGTACAGAAAGTCAGGCATTATTTGACATATCATCTAGATTTGGGGATAAGAGATTTCAGAGTTTATAGAGAAAAGATAGAATTTTGTGGTCTAAGATTCTTCAGAGGAAGTCAGCCTATGATCAAGAAAGAATTTCTGAAGAAAAACACATGTATGTGTATACTTCCCACCCCAATTCTTAGTGGGGAGGAAAAGGGGATCCAAAGATCAATGTAAATGCACAGGGAACTCATTAAATCAGAATTTTAAAAGTCCTATAAAGAAGATAGAAGCAAGGGCTAGTAATAGAAAATAAAAGGTATTATAAGCATCTAATTAAGAGTGGTAAAGCTTGAGATGAAATGGGGCTAGTAAAAAGTGTCAAAAATTAGAGAGGGACAGGGAAAGAGAGGGACAGGAAGAGAGGGAGGGACAAAAGGAGAGAGAGAATGAAATGAAGAGGAGGAGGAAGAAGAGAAAGAAGAGGAGGGGGGAGGAGGAAGAGAGGAGGGAGAGGGAGAGAAATCTTTCAGAGTCTAAGCTCCTTGAGAAGTTTTTGGACCGCTTCATTTTTGTCTTTGTATCCTGTTTCTGGAACATAGTAAGCACTTAATAAAGCTTTTTTATTATTGATTAGTTGACTTACAAAAGCATGAGTCCCTTGTATTTTGACATCTTTTTCTTGTTCAGGAAAATAATTTTTGTAATGAAAAGGGTATAGCATAAATGGCTAATATAGAGTTGATAACCAATATTAATAAGGAGATAAGAATCTTGATATGTTTGACACCAGGACCAGATTTGACAGATAGGATTTCTAAGCTTCTGCTAATTGTCTTTTAAAAATGATAGATACAAGAAACATATAATTGGAGAAGGGAAAAATCTTCTGATTTGCTTAAAAGATAAGAAAATGGAATAACATAAATTCTAGGCTATTATGCTTGACTTTGATTTTTACACAAAAATTGTAGAACAGGAATTATAAGTGATTATCTAGAAAAATAAGTCATGATCATGAAGAGCCTCTGTACCTTATTACAGGTACAACTCATGCCAGATTATGCTTGATTTCTTTTTTCATGGTTAACTTAATTTATAAGTGAAGGGAGTACCATAGGTATTTTATTTAAATTTCAGTGGAAGTTTTTAAAAAGTCTCCTGTGCTATTCTAATTGATGTCATGAAGATGTGAGTGAAAAGATAATAGACATTCAGAAATTCAGGACTGGTTGAAGGGCTAAACTCAAAAGGTAGTCAATAATAGTTTGAGGTCAGATTTTAAGGGATTCTTCACTGGAATGTCTCAGGGATCCGAATTTGAAGTAATATTGTATAACCTTTCTATTAGTGACTTGGATAAAAGATTTAATGGCATACTTCTTAGATTTGCCAGGATGAATAAATAAAAAATTAGATGACAAAATCAGGATCCAAAAGATTTTGACAAGCTGGAATACTGGGTCAAATCTAAAAAGATGAAATTTAATTGCAATAAGAATAAAGCTGTATACTTGAGATGAAAAAAAAATCATAAGTATAAGAGAGATATGACTAGACAGAAGTTTATCAGAAAAAGATTTGGGCATTTTAGTGAATTGCAAGCTCAGTGCAATCAAGAATTCCATATAACAACAACAACAACAGAAAGCTAATTGTATTAGATGATCTGCAATCATATTTAGACTACATATGTAGACTAGACATACATAGACTACATACATTAGACTACATTTAGACTACATACACATTTAGACTACATTTAGACTACAGACACATTTTTGTGTCTAGTTTGGGGTGCCACATTTTAGAAAAGTACATGGATCTGCTGGAGAGCATTAAGAAGACTTAGCATTCTGAAGAGTCTGAAGATTGTGCCATTTAAGAATCAGTTGAAAAAATGAGGAATGTTACCCTAGAAAAGGAATTAGAGAGAGCACTCATGCCTTTTAAGTGTTTAAAGAACTGAAATATAGTAGGATTAGACTGTTCTATTTGGCCCCAGGGAGCAGAATAAGAAATAGAAGTTGAATAAGCATAGAAGTTGAAAGTTGAAGGAAGCAGATTTGAATTTGACATAAGAAAAAACTTCTCAACAGTATTTTTTCAATTTATTTTTTGGAGGGTACAGAACTGTGATTTCATTGGTATAGGAAATGTCCTATAAAGAAACCATCTCTTACTAACAGGTAGACACTTGTTCTGAAACTTTTAGTCTTAGGTTTCCTGTGACAGGGAGGTTAAGAAACTTGCCTAGATTCATTGGGCTTCTCTGTGTAAGAGGCAGAGAGGTTTTGACTCTGATGGATCACTTATTCAGTCTCTGTCCCACAATGTCTCTATGAGATCTTAAGGTAATTCATTCCCATTTTAGATAGCTGTAATTTGAACAATTCAAAGAATCACAGAATCTTTTATTTGGGAGGTATCTCAGAGGTCATCTGATCTAATACATACTTATATAAGAATCCCACCTAAATCATACCCAACTTAAGAACCTCATTTAAAAATCGTTTAGAACTAGCCAATAATTTTGTCAGTATCCATAAACCAAAAGATATATTTTCCTAGATTTTCATTAACCATTTCTTGAATAATTCTATTAGTTAAAGCTATTCAAAGTTGCAGTAAACTCATTGTAACAGTGAACTCACTAAGATAACTATCTTAGTATCTGATAGCGAATTCTTTCCACTGGAAGCCCCCAATCAAAGGCTTTACTTGTCTGATATTATATAGAGAGTATCTCTACTTAGGGGTTTAAATTCGCTGACATCTGAGGTCCCATCATTGAAAAGATTATGTGAGTTTTTGAATGATATATTTTTTTGTTCTGTAACAGAATCTTTTTTTTTTTAATAGCCTTTTATTTACAGGTTATATGCATGGGTAACTTTACAGCATTAACAATTGCTAAACCTCTTGTTCCAATTTTTCACCCCTTACCCCCCCCCACCCCCTCCCCTAGATGGCAGGATGACTAGTAGATGTTAAATACATTAAAATATAAATTAGATACACAATAAGTATACATGACCAAAACGTTATTTTGCTGTACAAAAAGAATCAGACTTTGAAATATTTGTACAATTAGCTTGTGAAGGAAATTAAAAATGCAGGTGGGCATAAATATAGGGATTGGGAATTCAATGTAATGGTTTTTAGTCATCTCCCAGAGTTCTTTCTCTGGGCGTAGCTGGTGTAACAGAATCTTAAGTCTAGTGTCTGTATGTATAATAATACACATAAATAATAGTATATTATTTTGAATAACATTCTATCCATGGGTTTAATTAATAACATCATTTTCTCCATCCTTGTTTTTTGTGGCTCAAGGCTAATGTTTTTATAATTAAAGCATGCCTTTTTAAGGTATAAGATATATTAACATTCTCATAAAATCTCCCATATAATAGTATATTATTTTGAATAACATTCTATCCATGGGTTTAATCAGTAACATAATACTGAGCAGTAAGAAAAATATTTCTAGGCATTAACCCTGCTTCCTCAGGCAGCATTCTCTAATTGACTAGATATAGAATGATTTTGCTATTTTTAGGTAAACTTATGATTCTGATGGGATTTTATTTGTACTCTATATTCTGTGATCTTACAAAGGTGACAGAATCAATTAGAAAACATTTATTTGTCTATTAAGTTGTACTATATAAAGATGGGTGAAATATAATCCTTTTCCATGCTTTATTATGGTGAAATTTTTTAATTACACAAAAATCTTATTTAAATACATTATCAGCAGACACAAAACAGTCAACCTGACATTTTGCTTAAATTTCTAGGGGCCTGAGAATCACTGGCACTTGCCAGGATAAAATCAAGCATTACCAGAATTGACAGGTTTCTATGATTCATTAGCATTGTAAAACTCTTCAGCAAATATGGTATGGCCTCAGAAAACATCTTTAAAAACTTTACTAATTATTTTGACACATCATGATTAAATTACTATTTTGATTTTTATTAACTATAGCTGTCCTTTTAATGGTGTGCATTTAGTGAGAAGTGAGCCCAAATAGGACATCTTCAAAGTTTTTTACTGATACTCAACTCATACTCAAAGTTTAGATGAATTATATAATACTGTTTATGTTACACCTTTAAACATCAGTATTTTCAGGGATTTTTAATGGCTATACCTTTTCAACTTTAGTATCAAATAAAAGAAATGAAGCAATATTGTTCAAATTTATTAATTTATTCTATTTATCTTCCTTTAAAATGACATCTCTTCTCTTTTAAACCTAGCAGAAACTTGTCTTTTTCCTTTTACTAGAAAAATATTGGAATCTATATTGTAGAATAGCTTCCATGATATATCTAGTTATTAAAATTGCTTGAATATATCTTACTGAGAAGATATGTACCTCCTGGTTAAGTTGGTTACTATATCTTACTGAGGGAATTCCAGAGTGTTGAGGTGATATTTCTCTACATGATTTTTCTTATCATTTCTAGGTCCAAACTATTAAAATATAGGTGACTGTTTGGTTCCTCTCCCCATTCTTCCTTTTTAAAAACTTAGTTGGTTCTCTTCACTATTTGAGTCTGGAACCTGATAGTCTCCTATAGTTCTAATTGCTACTGCTAATTTCTAGCACTTTCTTCCCTTTGCATTTCTTGTCTTCCATATTTTCTCCATCCTTAGTTTTTGTGGCTCAATGCTAATGTTTTTATAATTAGAGCATGCCTTTTTAAGGTATATGGTGACTCAGTCACAATGCATCAGATATAATCCTCTTGTTTTGGGGTTTTGTTTGTGTGATTGATGCTTGGTGTAAATGATGCTGCTTTTTTAATGCCAAAAATGTTCTTCCCTTGACTCCTTTCAAGTCTATTAATACTATTCCAGAAGACAGAAAATCCTGGGAGAGTAGTCAGTTAATAAATATACTACTTATATATAAAAATTGGAAGTAATGATTTTGACAGTTCTCTGTGTCAGGTACTGAAAACAAACCTTTATTTTAGTTTAACACATATAGCCTTGGCACTTATCCCATAGGCACTATGGCTTAGAAGATGGAAATTAAGAAGCATGAAACTTAGATTTTCAGTCTTAAGAGTGATCTTGATTAATATACTTTTTTCCTTCTATAAATTAGAGTTAATAACTATTTTACATTACTTAAAGGATATTGTTAAGAATAATTAAATGTGTTCAAAAAACTCTGAGTTACTTAGAAATATTTGCCATGTAAATATAAATATTGATAATATAGAAGACCAATTCTCATTTAGATTTTTATTTCTAAAATGTTATTTTAGTGGTGCTATTATTTCAGTACATTAGACATGGTAGGAAAAAAAAAATATATAACTAAAACAAGAAATTCCCTGTCCTCTGGAGTCACGTTTGATGGAGTAGTGAAGGGTTAGCGATAACTTTCTGGATTGTTACTTCCAGGTTTCTTGTACTAAGTTTAGGGGAAGTCAAGAAGGCTTAGGCGAAGAAATGAGACTTACATCTCTTCCTAAAGATGGCCCTGGACAAGAATGCTCTTTCACCAGGCCTAGCCAGCTTAAATATGAGAACAAACAGCTACAATGAGAAGGTTCCATGGTGGAGGTGAGTAGAAAGTAAGGTGATTCCTAAAAGAACCAAGTTTTTCTACTTAAAAGCTTGAAGATGAAGGTCAGAGTATGCTTTGAATTGATTCATTTTAGTAGTGATTAAAGGGTAAGTGTAGTGAAAGGAAAATTAAAATTGTGTGAACTTATTGATATAGTCAATTCCTTGCATTCCTGGTATAAATCCTATTTGGTCATGGTGTATTATCCTGAGGATGACTTTCTGTAATTTCTTTGCTAATATTTTACTTAAGATTTTTGCATCAATATTCATTAGGGAGATTGGTCTATAATTTTCTTTCTCTGTTTTCATCCAACCTGGTTTAGGTATCAGTACCATGTCTGAGTCATAAAAGCAATTTGGTAGGCTCCTTCATTCCCTATTTTTTCCACATAATTTATATCGTATTGTAATTAATTGTTCTTTAAATGTTTAGATCTTTAAATGGAGATTTTTTTCCTTCGGGAGTTGATTAATAGTTTGTTCTATTTTTTTTTCTAGAATGGGGCTATTTAAGTAATTTATTTCCTCCTCTATTAATCTGGGCAATCTATATTTTTTGTAGGTATTACTCCATTTCACTTAGGTTATCAAATTTATTGGCATGAAGTTGGACAGAGTAACTCCTAATTATTGCTCTAATTTCCACTTCATTGGTGGAAAGTTCTCCCTTTTCATTTTTAAGACTAACAATTTAATTTTCCTCTTTCCTTTTTCTAATTAAATTTACTAAAGCTTTATCTATTTTGTTTTTTTTCATAAAACCAACTCTTAATTTATTAATTCAATAGTTTTTTTACTCTCAATTTTATTAATCTCTCATTTTATTTTTAGAATTTCAAGTTTTGTATTTGATTGGAGTTTTAAATTTTTTCTTTTTCTAGCTTTTTTAGTTGCAAGCCCAATTCATTGATCATCTCTTTTGCTATTTTATGTAAGTAAGCATCTGGAGATTAAAAAAAAAATTTCTCATTAACCACTTTGATTGCATCCCACAAATTTTGGTATGTTGTCTCATTATTGTCATTCTCTTGGATGAAATTATTAATTGTATCTATGATTTGCTATTTTACCTATTCATTCTTTAGGATTAGATTATTTACTTTCCAATTACTTTTTTGTATATTTTTCCCTGGAATTTTATTGAATGTAATTCTTATTGCATTGTGGTCTGAAAAAAGGCATTTACTATTTCTACCTTTCTGCATTTGATTCTGAGGTCTTTATTTCCTAATATGTGGTCAGTTTTTGTATAGGTCCCATAAACTGCCAAAAAGAAAGCGTACTCTTTTCTGTCTCCATTCAGTTTTATCCAAAGACCTACCATACCAATAAATAAATAAAGATTTATCATACCTAACTTTTCTAGTATTCTATTTACCTCTTTAACTTCTTTTTAAAATTAATTTTGTGGTTTTATTTATCTAGTTCTGAGAGTGCAAAGTTGAGATCTCCTACTATTATAGTTTTGCTGTCTATTTCTTCTTGCAAGTCTCTTAACTCTCCTTTAGGAATTTCCATCCTATATCACTTGGTGCATGTATGTTTAGTATTGATATTGCTTCATTATCTATCGTACTCTTTAGCAAGATACAATTACTTTCCTTTTCTCTTTTAATTAAATTAATTTTTGCTTTTGCTTGATTTGAAATCAAGATGGTTACTCCTGCTTTCTTTACTTCACCTGAAGCATAATAGATTTTGCTTTAGCCTTTTACTTTTACTCTCTATGTATCACTCTGCTTTAAATGTGTTTCTTGTAAACAACATATTATAGGATTCTGGCTTTTAATCCAGTTTTAATCCAGCTATCTGCTTCCGCTTTATGGGAGAGTTCACCCCATTCACATTTACAATTAAAACTACTAATTCTGTACTTCCTGACATTTTATTAATCCCAAATTACGCTTTTATCTTTCCTTTTCCCCTTTCACTTATTCTCCCCACTATTTTACTTATGAGCATCACTTGCCTCAAGCAGTTCTCCCCCTTTAAAGAACCCTGCCCATTGCTTATACCTTTCCCCTACTATTTCTATTTTCCCTTCTATTTAGCCTACCCCTTCCCTTTTTGCCTTTCTCCTCCCACTTTTCTATAAGGTGAGAGAAGCTTCTCTGTGAAACCACATAGGTCTAAAGGTTATTCTTTGAGCCATATCTGATGAGAGTAAGATTCACACAATGTTCATCCCCCTGCCTTCTTTCCTTAAATTATAAATTCTTTCCCTCAATTATAATAGGTTTTCTTTTCCTCTTCCTGAGATGTAATTTCTTCATTTACCTCCACTTTCCTCTTTTTCTGGTATATTACCCTTTCTACCTCAATTTTTTAAGTATTATAACAGTAGAATCAAATTATACATGTAATATCTATGTATTCCCCTTAACAGAAATACAATTCTCAAGAGTTCTTTTCTTTTTATCTTTTTATGCTTCTCTTGAGTTCTATATTTGAAGGTCAAATTTTTTTTTTAGCTCTTGTCTTTTCATCAGAAATGAATGGAATTCATCTGTTTCATTGAATGTCCATCTTCCCTAAAAGAAAATGCTAAGTTTAGCCGGGTAGTTTATTATTTGCTACATTCCAGATTCCTTTGCCTTTTGGAATATCAGATTCCAGGCCCTTCGATCCTTTAAGGTGAAAGCTACTAGGTCCTGGGTAATCCTTTTTTTAAATTTCTTATTATAACTTTTTATTTATAAGACATATGCATGGGTAATTTTTCAGCATCGACCCTTGCAAAACCTTCTGTTCCAACTTTTCCCATCCTTCCCCCCACCCCCTTCTCTAGATGGCAGGTAGATCAATACATGTTTAATATGTTAAAGTATATGTTAAATGCAATATATATACACACATATTTATACAATTATCTTGCTGTACAAGAAAAATAGGATTTAGAAAGAAGGTAAAAATAACCTGAGAAGGAAAGCAAAAATGCAAGTGGACAAAAACAGAAGGAATGGAAATGCTATGTTGTGGTCCACACTCATTTCCCATAGTTCTTTCTGAACAATTAGAACTGATTTGGTCCATCTCATTATTGAAGAGAGCCACATCCATCAGAATTGATCATCATATAGTATTGTTGTTGAAGTGTATAATGATCTCCTGTCCTGCTCATTTCACTTAGCATCAGTTCATGTAAGTCTCTCCAAGCCCCTCTGTATTCATCCTGCTGATCATATTTTACAGAACAATAATATTCCATAACATTCATATACCACAATTTATTCAGCCATTCTCCAATTGATGGGCATCCACTCAGTTTCCTATTTCTAGCCACTACAAAAAAGGCTGCCACAAACATTTTTCCACATATGGGTCCCTTTCCCTTCTTTAAGATTTCTTTGGTATATAAGCCCAGTAGTAACACTGCTAGATCAAAGGGTATGCACAGTTCGATAAATTTTTGACCATAGTTCTAAATTGCTCTCCAGAATGGTTGGATTCATTTTCAATTCCACCAACAATGTATCAGTGTCCCAGTTTTCCCACATCCCCTCCAACATCCATCATTATCTTTTCCTATCATCAAGCCAATCTGGCGTGTAGTGGTATCTCTGAGTTATCTTGATTTGCATTTCTCTGATCAATAATGATTTGCAACATCTTTTCATATGGCTAGAAATAGTTTCAATTTCTTCATCTGAAAATTGTCTGTTCATATCCTTTAGGTCCTGGGTAATCCTTATTGTGGTGCTTCAGTATTTGAATTTTTTTTTTCCTGGCTGCTTGTAATATTTTTTCTTAGGTACAATAGTTCTGAAATTTAGCCATGACATTCTTTGGACTTTTAATTTTGGGGTCTCATTAGATGATTGATCAATTCCTTCAATGACTATTTTACCCTCTGATTCTATGACATCTGGGCAGTTCTCTTTGATGATTTCCTGGAAAATAGTTTCTAGGTCCTTTTTTTTCTATCATAGTTTTCCGAAAGTCCAATAATACTTGGATTGTCTCTCTTAGATCTGTTTTCCAGATTTCTTGTTTTTCCAAGTAGGTATTTTACATTTTTTCTATTTTTTCATTTTTTTTTTTTTTTGGTTTTGCATGACTGATTCTTGATGTCTCATTGAGTCACATTTCTATTTCTTCAGTTCTGATTTTTAGTGAATTTTTTTTCTTCATTTACTTTTTTTTTACTTCTTTTTTATATTTGTCCAATTGAATTTTTAAATGAGTTTATTTGTTCTATGGATTTTTTTTTCCATTTCACAAATTCTGTTTTTTCAGGGAGTTATTTTCTTTTTCTATTTTGTCAAATCTATTTTTAAGGAGTTATATGCTATTTCGATTTTACTATTTTGTAGTGAATTTTCTTCAGATAATTTCTGTGTTGCCTTTTCCAAACGCTCTTGTAAAGTTCTCATTTCCCCATTTTTCTTCCAGCTCTCTTTTAAGATCTTATACAATTTCTTCTAGGAGATCCTTGTGTGATGGGGACCAATTTATATCACCTGGAAATAATCTGTGTTTAGCTTCCTCAGGATTTGAAATCTGTTCTTCTCTTTAACCATAAAAATGGTCTATGGTCAGAATTCTTTTTGTTTTTTTATTCATTTTTTTTTAAAGTTGAGATTTGTTTATAGGGCAATGGAGATTGCCTAAGCTTCCTTTACAAGTAGCAGCAATAGTCCCTGCTGATTCACTCGAGGTGCTGGGTGAGTGTGGCCAGTTCTCATAAGTATCTGGCATTTCAGGATTCACTATTTACCTTTTGTGTTTGTGTTGGGTGTTTTATGACTTCTTTGCTGATATACTGTCTTGCTACCAGGGCAGAGAATCTACACTGCTGTAGATTGTAGGTCACTCCTCTTAGATTATCGGGAGAAGAGTCTACACCACCCTGGGACTCTGTAATGCCTGTATTCAGGTGTTCAACTAGGGGGCGGAGCCAAGATGGTGGAGAAGACACATGCAACTTTCTAAACTTTCTGATCCTTTCACAACCAACATAAATTCAGCCTCAAAAATAGCGATTGACTGGTAAAACCCACAAAGACTAGAAATACAACAACTCACCAACCGAAGATAATCCGGAATTTTGTCAGAAATGGTTTGTCCTGAAGGGCCGGGGAAAAGATCAGCGCAAGCAGGGAGAGAACTAGAGGTGAGCATATTGTGCAAACTGGGTGGGAGTGGTCTCTGTGGTTAGAAAATTACAGAGATAACACTGGCACAGACTGATTGCTCTGCAAAACAGTAAAACAGCAGAGAAATCAAAGCCACTCTAAAAAAAACAAAAAAAAACAAAAATGCCAGAGCCTAACAGGATCTGGCTGTACCCACCCAAAACCAACTGGAAGTGATAGCACAGATTACAACACAACCTTGCAACCCCAGCCCACAATATGGGGCTTTTCCTTGGGGCAGTTGCAAACCTGCGGCAGCACAGAGGCACAGCCTGGGGCAGCCTCTAATCTGCAGAGTGGGGGGCTCAGCCTGGGGCAATAGAACTTTTGCAGAACGATTTATTTTGGGGCAGAGACAATTCAGGTCTGAGTGGGGCTATTCACTGGTCAGCTGCTAATACCCACAGCCCCATAGGGGACTTTGACCTTGGGTAGTGACACTTTCACTGCTTAGTCTCTAGCCTTAAGGCAGCCGCTAACCCACACAGTGGGGTTCTCCACTGGGCACTTCCATAACCTGACTGGGCTGAATCACTTCTGGTTGCTGGGGTGGGGGTGGGGGACTTTTGCCCAGAGCACTCCCATACCTTGCTGCCTGAAGCCTGTTTACATCTTTCCCTGCATTACAGAGGAAGCTGGTAACCCCCTTGCCCTGAAGGCAGACCCTAAAGGCTTTAAAAAATGAGTAAAAAAAATCAAAAGGATGATTGATAGCTTCTATACAGAAAAAGAGCAGGTTTGCAACCCTGAGGAGACTAATAGCAAACAGTCTCCAGACAATACACCAAACAGGAATGTTACCTGTCCCCCTTTACATAACACTCTCCTAGAAGAGACCATTAAAAGTCTCAAAAAAGAGTTAGAAGAAAACTGGGGAAAGGAAAGAGAAGCTTTGAAATAAGAATTGGAAAAGGTAAAAAAAATTCCCAGGAAGTACAGGGAAATAGAATCTGTGAATTGGAAAAAGTAAAAAAAAACTCAGGAAAGTTAAGATTTGTGAATTGGAAAAGATAAAGAATTCACTAGAAAGTAGGATTTGTGAATTGGAAAAGACAAAGAATTTGCAAGAAAGTAGAATTTGTGAATTGGAAAAAGAAAATAATTCACTAAAAAAAAAATTAGTGAAATGGAAAAAAATTCTACAGAGCAAAACAACTCATTTAAAAACTCAATTGGACATATACAAAAAGAAGTAAAAAATAGTTAATGAAGAAAATAACTCACTAAAAATCAGAACTGAACAAATAGAAACCAATGATTCATTGAGACACCAAGAATCAGTCAAGAAAAACAAAAAAAAAAAAATGATAAATTGGAAAAAACCATGAAATATCTACTTAGAAAAATGACAGACCTGGACAATAGATCTAGGAGAGATAATCTGAGGATTCTTGGACTTTCTGAAAATTATGATGTCACCAAAATTCAGAACTATTAGATTAAGGAAAAAATATTACAAGCAGCCAGGAAAAAACAATTCAAATACTGAGGTGCCACAATAAGGATCATCCAAGATCTGGCTGCCTCCACATTAAAGGATTGAAGGGCCTGGAATCTGATATTCCAAAAGGCAAAAGAACTTGGAATGCAACCAAGAATAAACTACCCAGCCAAGCTGAGCATTTTCTTCCAGGGAAGGAGATGGTCATTTAATGAAGCAGAGGAATTCCATTTGTTTTGAAGGAAAAAACTAGAACTAAACAAAAAAAATTGATCTCCAAAAATAGGACTCAAGAGAAGCAGAAAAGGTAAAAGGAACTCTTGAGAATTGTATTTCTGTTGTGGAGATACAAAAAGACTACATGTATAACTTGATTTTACTGATATAACATTAAAAAGGGGAGTAGAAATGGAAAAGGGATAATGTCAGAAAAGGGGGAAAGGGGGGATAAAAAGAGGGAAACTACATCCCATGAAGAGGCAAAGGAAATTTATCATATCTGAGGAAATTTAAAGAGGGGGAAGAACATTGTGTGAATCTTACTCTCACCAGAGTTGGCTCAAAGAGAAAATAATTGGCATACTTGTTTTATAGAAAATCTTTTCTCACCTCATTAAAAAGGGGAGAGGAAAAGAGAAAAGGAAAAGAATAATAGGGGAAGGGTACAAGAAAGGGGAAGAGACTCAAAGGGGGAGGGAGGGATCTTAAAGAGGATGAGCAGCATGATACGAGTGGGGCACATAAGTTCAAAACTGGGAAAGAGGGTTAGGGGGGCAAGTAAAAGAAAAGCATAATCTGAGGATAATAAGATGGCAGGAAATACAGAATTAGTCATTTTAACCGTAAATGTGAGTAGGATGAATTCTCCCATTAAGCAGAGGCAGATAGCAGACTGGATCAAAGGTCAGAACCCTACAATATGTTGTTTACAGGAAACACATTAAAAACAGGGAGATACATACAGAGTAAAGGTAAAAGGCTGGAGCAGAATCTATTATGCTTCAGGTGAAGTTACAAAAAAGCAGGGGTAGCCATCCCCAGGACCAGATGGATTTACATGTGAATTCTATCAAACATTTAAAGAACAATTGGCCCCAATGCTATATAAATTATTTGATAAAATAGGGAATGAAGGAGTCCTACCAAATTCCTTTTATGACCTCAGATATGGTACTGATATCTGAACCAGGTAGGTTGAAAACAGAGAAAGAAAGTTATAGACCAAACTCCCTAATGAATAGTGATGCTAAAATCTTAAATAAGATATTAGCAAAAAGACTACATTACTGATTGCAAAATAGAAAAATTTGATTATAGCAATTTGAAAAGTTTTTGTATAAACAAAACAAATGCAGACAAGATTAGAAGGGAAGCAATAAAGTGGGAAAATATTTTTATAGTCAAAGGTTCTGATAAAGGCCTCATTTCCAAAATATATAGAGAATTGACTCTAATTTATAAGAAATCAAGCCATTCTCCAATTGATAAATGGTCAAAGGGTATGAACAGACAATTCTCAGACAAAGAAATTGAAACTATTTCTAGCCATATGAAAAGATGCTCCAAGTCATTATTAATCAGAGAAATGCAAATTAAGACAACTCTGAGATACCACTACACACCTGTCAGATTGGCTAGAATGACAGGGAAAGATAATGCGGAATATTGGAGGGGATGTAGGAAAACTGGGACACTAATACATTGTTGGTGGAATTGTGAATACATCCAACCATTCTGGAGAGCAATTTGGAACTACGCTCAAAAAGTTATCAAACTGTACATAACCCTTTGATCCATCAGTGTTACTACTGGGCTTATATCCCAAAGAGATCTTAAAGAAGAGAAAGGGACCTGTATGTGCAAGAATGTTTGTGGCAGCCCTCTTTGTAGTGGCCAGAAATTGGAAACTGAGTAGATGCCCATCAATTGGAGAATGGCTGAATAAATTATGATATATGACTATTATGGAATATTATTGTTCAGTAAGAAATGACCAACAGGATGATTTCAGAAAGGCCTGGAGAGACTCACACAAACTAATGCTGAGTGAAATGAGCAGGACTAGGAGATCATTATATACTTCAACAACAATACTATATGATGATCAATTCTGACGGACCTGGCCATCTTCAGCAATGAGATGAACCAAATCAGTTCTAATGAAGCAGTAATGAACTGAACCAGCTACACCCAGCAAAAGAACTCTGAGAGATGACTTAAGAACTATTACATTGAATTCCCAGTCCCTATATTTTTGCCTGCCTGCATTTTTTGATTTCCTTCACAGGCTAATTCTACAATATTTTAGAGTCTGATTCTTTTTGTGCAGCAAAATAACGGTTTGGACATGTATACTTATTTTGTATTTAATTTATATTTTAATATATTTAACATGTATTGGTCATCCTGCCATCTGGGGGTGGGGTGGGGGAGAAGGAGGGGAAAAATTGGAACAAAATGTTGGCAATTGTCAATGCTGTAAAATTACTCATGTGTATAACTTGTAAATAAAAAGCTATTAAAAATTTAAAAAAAGGTGTTCATTTTATTGTCTTTTCTGTCATTTCATGTCTTTTCTCAGTAACGTCTCTGCAGATATGGTGATTATATCTAAGAGTTTAAAAGGGACTGAAGGGAAATTATAAGGACTATAGAGAAATGACAGGTTCCACAGGAATTGGATCTTTCAAAACTTAAAGGTACTTGAGAAAGTGTGTTTCCTGAAATTTTCTAAGGGAAGATATGAACAGAATTCACTGTTTTCTCTCTGATATATAAAATTACAAGTTACGTGGTCATGTTCTACGCGAGTGCATTCCTTTTTAGATCTTGTCTTTTCTTTTTCCTCCAAAAATCCCCCAAACAGAAATAACCTGTTTATTCCCTAGGAACTTTTTTGTTTTAAATTCCTTCATTGCTCTTTGAAAACATTACCATTCTGGGAGCAGCTAGGTGACATAGTGGATATAGCACCAGCTCCCAAGTCAGGAGAACATGAGTTCAAATCTGGCCTCAGATACTTAACACTTCCTAGCTGTATGACCCTGGGCAAGTCCCTTGACCCCAGAACATTAGCATTCTGAAGATGTTTTTTCTTGTCATCCAGAATATTAGTACTTCATTATCACATTGCTTCTTTCAGTTGCTCAACTAAATATACCTTTCTAGGTTTCTCTGCTTCACTTGTGATACTCACTCTTGTGTTTCTATTTCAGCTTAGCTCTTGTACCCCCAAAATTTTCTATTCAATTGAAGGTCTATTTCCTCCCCCTCCACCCCTCTACCCATAAAGGGTTATACTAACCTTTGCAAGGTCAGTTGTTACTAGTTGTAAGTCTATTTCTTTTGACTTTTGGAATACTGTATTCTAAAATCTCTTCTAAATTTTAGTAGAAGTTGTAAGATCTTACATGATTTGATTACAGTTCTTTGGTACTTGAACTCATTCTTTCTGTATACATGAAGTATATTTTCTTTGAGTGGAAAATGTAGGACTTTGGCTATGACTTTCCTGGGAGGTTTTTCATGTAGTCTTATGATTCCTTTAGATGATCTCTTTTTAACCCTTTTTCCAGGTTAGTTGTTTTTGATAATATGTACTTTAAAAATTTTTATGTGTTGTTTTTAAAAATCTTTTTATTTTGTTTTAATATTCCTTTTTGTCTCATAGTCATTGTTTTGTGTTTGGCCCATTCTGATTTTTAGGGAATTTAATTCTTACATAAGGTTTAGCACTATCTCTTCTAAGGAATTAATTCTCCTTACCATATTTTTCCTTCATAACTAGTCCATTTTACATTTTATGTTTCTTTCATATTGTCTTGTTATCTTTGTGGCCAGAATATTCTTTTCTCTGATATTTCTAACTAAACTTGTTGGGGAGTTATTCTCTCTAGATAAATTCTTTGGACATCAGTCTCAAAGTGTTTGGAGACTTTCACAGCAGTTTCTGAATTAAAGGCTGATATGTGGGGCAAACTGCACTCTGTTACTCTGAATAGGCTTTATTTAATCCTGACTTAAATGAGTAAGACTGGGCTTTATCTTTTGTTGGAATTACTTGGTCTTGTCTCTTATTATGGATCAAACCCAGACACCCTGGATGCCTTTATATTTGCTGCTTGAATGCTGGCCTAGCCCTGTTTCCTTCTATCCCTGTATCATCCTATATTAAATTTAGCTGATCATCTCTGCCTCCAAATTCAGCAATATATTTTTTTTTACCATCATTCTGCCTCTCTGTTATCTAAGCTTCTTTACCACTTTCTTCCTGACTCAATAAAAAAGTTTCTTCAAATAAATAGAGGACTTTCAAGCATTTGTTATAAAAAGACTGAAGCTGAATAGAAAATTTTACTTTCACATATAGGTCTCAGGAGAAGCATAAAGGAGATGATCAGGAATGGGAAATCATAAGGGACTTAATAAACTTAATCTGTTTATGTTCCTATGTAGAAGAATGGTACTTGTAACTTATAAGAACTTTTACATTATCAGTACAGTTAGGAGTATATATTGACAGAGAGCATAGGTTTGAGTTGAATATGAAGGGATAATAATTAGAAAAATAAAATTAAGGGGTGAGAGAGGAATATATTGAAAGGAAAAGGGAAAGGTAGAATGAAATAAATTATCTCCATAAAAGTAAGAAAAAGCTTTCTAATGGAGGGGAAGAGAGAAGTCCAAATGGTCAATTGAGATAGAGAGGAGAGCTCTGTAAGTTCAATTAGAAGTGTCAGAGAAAAGAATGTCCTGGCCACAAAGATAACAAGAATATATGAAATAAACATGAGATAAAAAATGGATTAGTTATGAAGGAAAAATATGGTAAAGGGAATTAATTCTTGGTTGTAATCTTAGTTCCTTTACTCTCTAGAATATCATATTCTAAGCCCTCTTCAATTATTTCTTTCTGGATTCTTGCATTATTTTCTCTTTGACCTGGAAGTTCTGGAATGTGGCTATAATATTCTTGAGAGTTTGGGAATCTCTTTCAGAAGGTGATTAGTGGATTCTTTCAATTGTTATTTTATCCTTGATTATAGAATATCAGCACAGTGTTCCTTGATAATTTCTTGAAAGATGATATCCAGGTTGTTTTTTTGATCATGACATTTCTGACCAACAATTTTTAAATTATCTCTCCTGGATCCATTTCCCAGCACAATTATTTTTACAACGAGAAATTTAACATTGTTTTCTATTTTTTCATTCTTTTGGTTTTGTTTTATTGTTTCTTGATTTCTCATAAAGTCATTAACTTTTATTTGCTCAATTCTAATATTTTAAGGAATCGTTTTCCTCGGTTTTTGTACTTTTTTTTTTTTTTTTTTTTTTTTGCATTTGACCAGTTTTGCTCTTTAAATCATTCTTCTTCCCATTAGCTTTTTGTACTTCCTTTTTGCATCACTCATTTCTCGTCCCAATTTTTCTTCTACTTCTGTTACTTAATTTTCTTTTCTTTTCTTTTCTTTTTTTTTTTTTTTTTTTTTTGCTGAGGCAGTTGGGGTTAAATGATTTTGTCCAGGGTCACACAACTAGGAAGTGTCTGAGATCAGATTTGAACTCAGGTCCTCCTGTCTTCAGAGCTGGAACTCTATCCACTGTGCCATCTAGCTGCTCCCTGTTACTTAACTTTCAAAATTCCTTTTGAGCTCTTCTATGACCTGAGACCAATTCTTATTTTTTCTTGGAGGCTTTGGACTTAGGAGCTTTCACTTTGCTATCTTCTGAGTATGTGTTTTGATCTTCTTTGTCACCATAGTACTGTTACTTAGCTTTGTTAAAGTAGGACTCTGTTTCCAGGGTGGAGGGTTCATTGTCCCAAATTTTAGGAGTTTTATGCAGCTCTTTTCAGAGATAGTTCTATGTTCAGTTCTTCCAAAGTGGTATGATCCAAGAAGAGGTGTGTTTACTACTCTCCTGGTCTATCCTCTAATCTTTGAGTGACTACAAACCCTCTTTTCTTCACTAGACCTATGAGGAGGCTATCTAATCCACTCTGGCTCTAGTTCTAGTGCTCCTACTCACCCTGGGACTGTGCGCCAGGACTGCATCCCAGATCTGAGTATGGGCAAAGCAACAGAGTCCTGTTTCAGTGCTAGTAAAGAGACTTCCTGCTGACAAGCTGTTTATCCCACTTATTGTCTGTGGTATGAGACCTCTGGAAGCTGCCGCTGCTAATTCAGTGGCTCCTAAGACTCATTCCTGGTATGCTGGTTTCCCAAGGCCTTCTCACTCTAGTGAGACATTTTTCTGCTGACCTTCTAAGAGACCTTTGGTGTGTGTGTGCTGAGAGGTCTGAAAACCACTGCTGCTGCCACTGATTCAGAGGCCCTAAGGCCCTCCCCTAGTTTGCTGGGACAAGGGCTATGCTGGACTAGCGCAGTGCTGAAACTGCACTGCGCTCCTACCCTTGAGACAACAGACCTTTCCTGCTGACCTTCTAAGTTGTTTTCAGCTGGAAAATGGTTTTACTCCATATTTTTGTGAGTTTTGACACTCTAAAATTTGTTTAGAATCATTATTTAAAGATATTTGGAGGGGTTTGGGGATTAAGTTGGGTGATCCCTTGCCTTTACTCTGCCATCTTGGCTCCACTTTATTGCTTTTCAATTAAGAAAACAAGCCAAACTTTTGTTGTTTGCTTGCATTTTGTATTCTTACTCGTTTTCTTTCCTTTTTGATCTGATTTTCCTTGTGCAGCAAGAGAATTGTATAAATATGTTTATACATATTAGATTTAACATGTATCTTAACATGTATAACATATATTGGATTGCTTACCAATGAAAGGTGTTCCCTTTCATCATCTGCATGATTATTAAGGATAGCTAGGTGGCATTGTTGATAGAGTCCTGGGCTCAGAGGTAGAAGGACCTGAGTTCAAATGTGGACTCAGACACTTGATATATGACCCTAAGTAAGTCATTTTATTGCTATTGCTTCAGTTTCTTCATCTGTAAAAAGAGGATATTAATAATATACGCTTTTCAGTATTGTTCTGAGCATTAAATGACAATAATAATAAAGCACCTGGTGTATAGATATTTGTGGCTTTCTTCCTGATTCTTCATCTATCTGCCTAATTGTTCCTCAATATCTTTTGTTGGTTCTCCATCCAAGTCATAGCTATTAACTCTGGGTATCCCCCAGAGCTCTAGTTTGGACCCTCTTCTCTTCTTCCTCTATTTTATATTGCTGGATGTTCTTATCACTTCTCATGGTTTATGTATCATCTCTTGGCAGAGGATTCTTGGATTTGTTTATGCTTCCCTAACCTCTAATTTCCTGTCTCCAACTACTAACAAAATATTTTAAGCTCTTTATATTGTTGGTATGTCAAACTTCACATGTTGAAAACAGAATTTATTAGCTTTTTTCTCAAGCCTTTCTCTCATCCCCACTTTCTTAGTATTGTCCAAGATACCACCATCTTTCCCATAACGCTTAGAAGAATCATGCTGACTGGACTGTCAGTCAACTACCCTATTGTCAAAGCTTGTCATTTCTGCCTTTATAGCATCTATTATATTTCACTCCTTCTCTCCCATGGAATTGCTACTACCATGATCAGGCTCTATTGTCTCATGTCTAGACTATTGCAATAGCCTTTTCTTATCATTGCTAACTTTGTATTGTCTATTTCAGAAGCCTGGAATGCTTGTTCCTTAATACTTGTTTATTAATTGGTTAGCTGATTACAAAGAATAAATTGAAGAAAAAAGGACAGTAAGATAGAGAAAAGCATGTTTTCCTTTTTTGTATCATGTATTTCCTTCTTTTCCTGTTTTATGTACATGTTTATCATTTAGATTAGATAAATTAAAAATCTCTTACTGGAGAGATTATATTATGGTAGCTTCATATAGAAGGATACAAATAAACATATTGCATGTGTGTGTCTGTATGTATATATATATACATACACACAGTTTTATTTTCTTGGATTAAACTAATAAACAGAATCCATTTACTAATCCAAACCAATATGTCATCTCTTTTATACTTTGGAAATGAGGGACACATTAAAATAAAAGTTATGGAACCCACAGAGGTAGATTTCAAGAGGTGACATTCAGGGATCATTGCTTTATTTATGACCTGCAATACCTAGAACAATGAATAGATATTCAATTAATATTAGTTTATTTAATAAATAAATGAATTTTTTTTCTCTAATGCAGGAGGGAGAGTATATTTCTCCTGGGTAAATTATGGTGAAAATTAAAATAGTTCAACTTTCATATTAGTATAAGAAATAGGTGAAAAGGATCAGAAATGAGGCCTTTTCCTTTTCTTTTGTGAAAGTATACACACACACACACACACACACACACACACACACATGCATGCATGCATGAGATGTAGGAAAGTGAAGAGAGTAGAAAAAAGTAGGTATAATTTTCTATTAAGTTGGCTTGTCAGTGGTGGAATGGATATTATGGCACATTTTGCATTGATACTCTCTTAAGAAATTCTACTCACTTGACTTGTGATTATGAAATTTGGTCTAACTACAAAATTATATATGTAAGAGAAGAATGAGACTCATTTAAACAAATTGAGTGCTAGATAAAGGAACTGGTAGAGGAAAAATATGTAGGAATACCAGTCAAAGGAAGAAAAACTGACAGGTGAGTTTTCCTTATAGTTAAATCTTCAGGTTCTAAATGTTTGATTCAAATTCAGTTAAGATTAATCCTATTCTATTTTTGAAAGCTTTTTATTTTCAAAACATATGCATGGATAATTTTTCAACATTGACCCTTGCATAGCCTTGTGTTTCAGATTTTCCCCTTCTTCCCTTCACCTCCTCCCCAGATGGTAAGCAATCTAATATATGTTATACATGTTAAGATATATGTTAAATCTAATATGTATAAACATATTTATACAATTCTCTTGCTGCACAAGGAAAATCAGATCAAAAAGGAAAGAAAACGAGTAAGAATACAAAATGCAAGCAAACAACAAAAAGAGTGAAAATGTTATGTTGGGATCCACTTTCAATTCCCACAGACCTCACTCTGGGTATAGATGGTTCTCTTCATCACAAGATCATTGGAACTGGCCTCAATCATCTCACTGTTAGAAAGAGTTACATTCATTAGAATTGATCCTTGTATAATATTGATATTGCCATGTACAATAATTTCCAAGTTCTGCTCATTTCACTTAGCACCAGCTTTTTATGTGACACTCAGTGTCCATATTCTCAGTTTCTTAAAATTGACATGTCACCTTGCATAAAGTCATGAGGACATTTGTACTTATTAAAATATTATATACTTTTTGGTGGTGGTTGTAATATTAATCAGAAAAGCATTTTTACTTTTATAGCTGTATTTTATTTTTTATTTATTTAGTTTTAAACTGTAACTGTTATACAGGAAATTTAAGCTTTTTTGCTTTTTTGGTAAGTTTTTTAAAATTATATTTTTTATTATGAACTTAACTACCAATAAAAATGAATAGTTAAGTATATAAAGAAGATCAAAAAGGAGGACTGCATGTGAAACTGGATTTCAGTTATGTAGTTTTCAAGTGATATTTAATTTATTTAACAAAATTTCCTGTTTATATCCACTTTTGATTTCAATCTCTTGTGTTTTTCTACTATATTTTTAAATGCTTTATTTATCTATCTTTCTTCTATTCTTCCTCTTCCCCCCTCTTTCTATCTCTCTTTTCTCTTCTTTTTCTTTTCTTTCCTTTTTTTCCCTTTCCTTTTCCAGGGTTTTTCTTTTTGTTGTGTATATTGTTCTGATTTTCATCATTTTATTCTGCATTAACTCATATAAATCTCTCCACAGTTCTCTGAATTCATGTTTGTCAGAGCCTTGGGAATAAGCAGTGACCTCCCGCCCTCATATACCTTTGGCATCATTGCATCCAGAATGCCCCCTTCAAATCTCATATTAGAAAGTAACACCTATGAAAAGGGGGCTCAACATCCTCTCCATTTGCTTATCTACTGCCAATGATATAGGCAAGACAACTATATGAAATTCTGTGAAACAGGAAGCAGTACCAAGCAGAGCAAACCATTGCCTCTCTTCCATTGATACTCTCATGAAAACAACCAAGTATCTTGTACCATAAAGTTCTAAAAAGAGCATTACTTAGCAACTCATCTTGCTTTTCATTCTGGCTTCCCCAAAACCATCATGTGGGACCAACACCGGTGGTTCAGGGTCTAACAATTCTCCTTCCCCTCAATGCAGATCATTTCCCAGCTAATGAGCATATACTTTGTTTCTAGTTCTTTGATACAATGTAAGATGTTATCATTATTTTTGCTTAAATTTGTATGTGTTTTTAATTTATTAAGTAAAAAGAATATTTCCATAACACAGTTGAATTAAAATAATTGTATATGAAACGGCAACTCTATTATGTATAATTTGAGAATGTCCATTTAAATATTATATAATAAAGTTATCATATGACTTTCTCCCCCACACATTTTCCTTTCCTCCTCATTTTCCTAGACTAGAAACAATTATACAGAAATATACATGCATGCATGTATGTATGTGTATATATATGTATCTACATATATATGTGTATATATATGTAAAATCATTCTATATATACTTCTACTCATCAGTTCTTTCTCTGGATGAAGATTGCATCTTCATAGGTCTTTTGGAGTTAATTTGGACTATTTATTGTAGTCAAAATTACTGTGTTGCTAAAAGTTGTTCTTAAAACATTTTTCTTACTATATACAATCTCTTGGTTTTATTCATTTTGCTCTTCATTATTTTGTGCAAGTCTATCTATGTTTTTCTAAAATCAATGAGCTGATCATTTCTTACAGTATAGTGGTATTCCATCATGAACATATGCTACAGCTTGTTCTGCCATTCCACTTCTTTGTTTTAAATATTTTAGAACATAGATATTTATTTTCGTTTCCCCTAATTATCTTTAGAAATAGACCTAGAAGTGGGTTCTTTTCCCTCTATTTTTGATCTCTTTTTGGTATGGATCTGATTGGTATATTGTATTTGGTAGTAATATGGGTAGTCTAAAAAGCCACAAGTTTTGAGTATAGCTCCAGACTAATTCCCAAATAGTTACAAATAATTCCCACTTCCACCAATATTGCAAAAGGATTTTTGTTTTCCCTTAACTTTCTGATACTTAGGATTTTCTTCATTACATTATCTTTGGTAGTTGTGAGGTAAAACCTTTAAGTTGCTTTAATTTGTATCTCTCTTAGTGATTTGGAGTACTTTTTCATATAGTTGTGGATAGTTTTCATTTCTTCATTTGAAAACTATCTGTTAGTATCCTTTGATCTTATCTATGGGGAAAGTTGTTCTCATACATTTCCAGTCTTGCATTTCTCAACATTGATTCTTTTTCTCTTCTATTGTATCTAATATATGTGTGTGTATTTGTGTATATATGTGTTTGTGTATATATGACTGAATTAAGACTGGAAAAAGGAATATAAAATGCTATATATATGTGTGTGTATAAATATATGCATATATACATATCTATGTGTATATATATATGTATATGTCTACACACAGAGAGAATCCGAGAGAGAGAGAGAGAGAGAGGAAAGAGTTAGAGAGGGAATGTAAT
Source organism: Sarcophilus harrisii (assembly GCF_902635505.1). Taxonomy (NCBI): domain Eukaryota; kingdom Metazoa; phylum Chordata; class Mammalia; order Dasyuromorphia; family Dasyuridae; genus Sarcophilus; species Sarcophilus harrisii. The sequence goes on along the minus strand of NC_045426.1, from coordinate 154,816,488 downwards.
TGTTATTGAGTCCATGGGCAGCTCTTCATGACCCCATGGACCATAACATACCAAGTCTTTCTATCTTCCAATTTCTCTCAGACTGTCCAAATTTATGTTTTGTTGTTTTCATAATATTATCTATCCATCTAATCCTCTGCTGTCCCCTTTACCTTCAACCTTTCCCAACATTAAGGTCTTTTCCAATGAATCCCATCTGCTTATTATGTGACCAAAATACTTTGGTCACATAATAAAATAAAGCTTCAGCTTTAGTATTTGAACTTTCACTAAATAGCTTGAAGTGCTTTATGTACTGACTAATTTGACTTTCTTGCTGTCCATAGGACTCTCAAAAATCTTCTCCAGTTACAGAATTCAAAAGCTTTGATTTTGTGGTGCTCAGTTTCTCTTATAGTCCAATTCTCACAGCCCAACATTTCTACTAAAAAAAATCATCTTTGAATATATGTTGACCATACTTTTTAAAGTAGGTTGTCCAGAATTGACATTAGTTTCCTTCCAAGGAGCAAATATCCTTTAATTTCATGACTATAGTTGTCATCTTCATAGATATTAGAGAATACAAAATCTGAGGGGAGGGGAAGGATTCTGGGAAGATAGCAGAGTAGGTTGGTAAATTTCAGGCTCTCCTGATTTCCCCCATATAGAACAGATATATATATCTCAGGGTGAACACAGAACTTGAAGCAGAACTGGAGTCCTCCTGATAAAAACCCAAGAAAATCTAAAGAAAGAACCTGGGCTATGTATTAACCTGTTTGAAGCACCTCTGGGCTCTCTCTGTAGAAACACCAAATGGTGACCCCTCAAGCTAGCTAGGTGTGGCTGGAGCCTCAGCAAGGACCACAGAGACTTTCATCTCCTCTAATGTTTGTGGAGTTTGGGAAGAATGAGGAAACTTTGGCTGATTAGAAAGAACTTTGCTGATGAGATGGGTCCCTTGGTAAGAAGGAACCAGCACTAAGAAACTGTGGGGCAGGGACATTGCTGGCTTTGGGTACTTGCAAGATGGTGGAACTGATGGAACTCTTGGTTTGGGATTTAGTGGAGAGCTGAAAGGAAGCTTGAGGTACTATGTCCCCACACTACAATTAAAGATGCTTACACTAATACCTCATATTTAAAAAAAAATGAACTGGCAAAGAAGAAAACCTGGTAAAGCAAAGGTGAAGAAAACAAGGGAGGGGTCTTGGGTGGGGGGAGCTTAAGTAAGGCAAGTTAGGGAGAAGAATTTAGAGTCAGAAAAGATAAGAAAGATGTATATGTGTATATGTGTGTGGGTATATACATATATATATATAGATGTATACATAAATATATCTTAATTGTAGCTTGCTTGGGGATGATGTGAGAGAGGGGCTGAAAGGAGGAAAAAAGAATAAATGAAGGTGTGCAGCAGTGAACCAAAGAACCATTTACCAGGAAGTAAAGAAAAAGTCTACATTCATGAATATAATTTCTTCTGCTAATACATACACACACACACACACACACACACACACACACACACATACTTTCTTGATCTGGCAGTTTGTTGTTATATTTGAATCCTCCCTGGAGAATAAAAAATCTGACATTTCTTACATTTCTTCTTCCTTTATTTGCCAGGAAGTTATGGAACCAATTGCCCAGATTTTAGGTTTTTTTATGTTAAACTTCAAGCCAGCTTTCACATTTCCCTCTTTCATTCTGATCAAGAGACTACTTAATTCCTCTGCACTTTCTGCTTTCAGAATAGTATTGTCTGCATATCTGAGATCGTTAATTCTCTTGACAACTTTAATTCCAGCTTTTGATTCATACATTTTGACATTTCACATGATATATTCTGTTGATAAGTTAAATAACAAGGTAACAATAAGCAACCTTGTGGTACTGCTTTTCCAGTCTTAAACCAATTAATTGCTCAGTTTTGGGTTCTGTTACTTCTTAGCCAGAATATAGATTCTTCAGGAATCAAGTAAGATGATCTGGTACTCTCATCTCTTTGCGGACTTGTCCTGTTTTGTTATGATCAATACACAAAAATTTTAGTATAGTCAGTGAAGGAAATGATGTTTTCTGGCACTCCTTTGCTTTCTCCATAATTTAATGAATGTTGGCAATTTGATCTCTGTTCCTCTGCTTCTTTGAAAACAAGTCAGTCTCCTTTTCTGGTAATTCTTGTTTTACATATTTTGAAGCCTAGCTTGCAGAATTAAAAGCATAACCTTGCTGGTATGACAAATCAGTGTAATTATTTGATAATTTGAACATCCAATGACCTTGCCTTTCTTTAGGATTGGGATATAAATTGATTTTTCCCCCCAATCCAGTGGCCACTCTTGTGTTTTCCAAATTTGCTGGCATATTGAGTGCAACACTTAGCAGCAGCATCTTTTCATGTTTTAAATATCTCAGCTGGAATTCCATCACCTCCTTCTTATCAATGCTTCCTAGTCCTTTTGAGTGTTATTGCTAATTAAAAGAGTTGTTTCTTATGATTCATGATTCTTGAAGGTAATTTGTTTTGGTAACTTATTTTTTAACTGATTAACAAAATATGTTTCTGTATGATTTTAAAAATGATTTCTCTCACATTTATACATCTTTTGATAGAGATAGCAATTCTATTAGAAAATTATCTTTTTAAATTTCAGATTTCCTCAGGTTGCAGGAATGGAATTTGGATTTGATCCAGATGCAGAACCAGGACAACGAATTATACGAGATACTGTAAAAATTCAAGGACAATATTTAAGGAAAAAAAAAGTGTATCTTCTTGCTATTAAAGAGTACATTGCAAATGTGAGATTTTTAAAAAAAAATTATTTGAACTTGAATCAACACCTTGGAATGTCTTTTGTAAAGTAAAGTCTTTTTTTGATGATTTCATTTTATTGTTGATTTCAGTAAATATTGCCAGAAAATATTTGCCTACATTTTGAATTCTGGTTTTCATTAGTTGGATTTTTAGCCACACTATAATAATTATGCCTTTTGTATGGCCAGATAATTAAAATATAGTAATACATTCATATATCTGATTTTTGACATTTTTTAAAAATCAGTTGTCAGCATTCTTAGCTATATTTACTAGAAAGAATGGGTTTCTGTATTTTCATTTTATAAATATTTTTAATTTGTTTAAACACATTTTATTAATTATAGTAGCTTTTGATTATGTAAAAACTTAAACCTGCTGAAGCTCATTTGTAGCAACGTCCTGCCCACACAAGCCCTAGACTGCTTGATAACAGTCAGAGGCTATATCAGGAGTAAATCCAGGAAGTGGGAAGGGAGTTGATGAGTTTAGTTATGCACATGTATAGAAATGTCCATTTTTGATTATATATTAATGAATGCGTGTCATTATTTCAAAAGTAAATATAAAAACTTTCTCCTTTGTGCTGTATAACCTGAAATGGATAATTGAAATCTTTTTTTTTTTTTTTTCAGGGGAAGGATGGTTATATAATGTTTAAAAGCTGTCCTCGAATGTTTGATACAGAAACTGCACAGACACTTTCTACAGTGGTTCTGAATCACTTTGAATCAGTCAAAATTGTGCAGGGTAGGAAGCAGTGCCTTTCAGGCCATCGAATGAGCTTAATTACTATGTCCAAATCAGCATCATATACAGGTAATTGGCATTTTATTTTATAGAAAATAACTTACTCATGACATTTTAATAAGTAGCATTCACTCAGTATTGATTCACATTCATTTTTATATCAATCACTTGATATTCAAATGTCAAAAATAGATTCATGGTGTTTCAACTTTTGGTCAAATATCTGAGCCATTTAATAATCCTCCTGGGTTTTGGATCTCCTGTTGAACATTTATAGTTTTGTGGCTTCTAATTTATGAAATAAGTGATCTATTCATTATCTACTGCTCTGTGAAATACCGAGTCTCTCTTAAGAGGATAAATTGTGCATATTTGGCCTTCTTCAGAGCTCTTCATTTGTCATGTAAATAATACAAAGTTTCTGCATATCACTATTTGCTATAAGGAAATCTTGTTATATAATGTTATACATTCTTTTGAGAATGTATTAGAGGAATAATGGAAAGGATAATTTCCAAATGAATCACAACTACCATCTAAGTATGGAGTTTAGGCTACATCGCATAGAATTACCTAAAAGATAATCAGTATTACAAAAATGAAACATAAAGTTTCTAAGAGTATTACTATTAAACTATCATTTTAGAAATTTCTGTTTTCTAAAAGCTTGTTTGTTTTCTTGTATAAATACTTGACCACTCTGGCCCCTACTGCCTAAATTAGCCAATTATGTTATATTTCACCTTTTCCTCAGAGTTCCCTGGTACTCTTAAAAAGGACTTGAATGTCCAGGTTCTACCACTGTCAATAGCCCCCATCAGTGATGCTTCTCTAATTATAAGGGTGACCCCCTTTAACCCAAATTCCATTAAAAGTCAGATTATTTTTTGCAAAGGAATATTTACATCAGAGTTATACTAACCAGTATACAAACTCTATAACATATAGGAGGCATAAGACCTATGCTATTCTCCCCCAACCCCATACCACTTCATTCTCTGGAGAAGAGAAAGGGATTAGATTCAAATATTCAGTTTCTATATAGCACAGTCCCAATTCATAGTCCAAAATCTTTCTTGGGCTTGAGTCCCAGACACTCAGTCTTTTTAAGGGTTCCCTTATGAATTAGCTGGCTGCAATATCCCACTTGGAATTCTAGCTCCAAGGTCAATATGACTGGAAATGCTGGGTCTTGTGGGGATTATACAAATCTGAGAAAAACAAATGAAATAGAAGAGAAATATAAACATTGTAATCCACAGGACCTAAAAGGAGAAGGGGAAAGAAGTATATAATCTCTTCTTGATTCAGTTCAGGTAGTAGAATACTGAGATAAAAGGAGTTTTCATGTTAGATGATTTGGGAGCACAAAGCAAGCTTCCATTATGCATGCTAGTTTATTACTTAAATTCACAATTGAACTTCAGATTTTCTGGAAGGGAGAAATGGTCTGAATTCACCTCCAATTTGAACTGGAAAATCTTTTATTTCATGCTAAATTTTCTTTCTCATATGAAAGTAAAAGTTCTTTTTTATGGCTAGTCTCTCATTTTGTGCCTATGATTCCATCTATTCACTTCCTCTTCCTCTACATGCTTATTCTTTCAGTTTTAATTTTTTTAGGGATTTTTAGTCTACAACGGTGGTCTTTTGACCACCATGGCACTCAAACCTTATTGCCCCCTAAAACAACTATCTTATTTCCTTTTTATTTTTTTGTGCCCAATCTTTGATCATAAGGTAATAAATAATCTATCCAAGTTTTGCTTTGATTTTTTCACTCCATTTTCTTAGTAACTCACTGTCATTTGCCTTCTGCTCTCTTCACTCTTTTAAGAACTCTTAATTTCCTAGTCTCCCATTTAATGGCTTTTCCTCCGTCCTCATTTCTCTTGATCACATTTGACACTAGTGATTTAAAACAGCCAAAAAGCCAAAATACTACCATTACTATATGTAGGGTACTGTTCCAAGTTCTAATGGAGAAGACAATATATGAATAAGTAGGGATACTACTACTAATAATAATAATGGAATAAGCTATGTACAGAGTACATATGAAATAATCTGATAGGATTAGCAACAAGGGAACCTGAAAAGGGTCATTATGGAAGTCAGGGTCAAGAAGAGGAATAGGAGAAAGAGAAGGGCATGTCAGGTGTGGGAATCAGCAAAAACAAAGGTGTGGAGAAAGAAGGTGGGATATTGTATTCAAGGAACTTCAAGTAGGCCAAGTAAGTTAAATTCCAGAGTTCATGTAGAGGAGTAAGGATAAGAAGAATGAAGAGTGCAAGAAGGCAGATTGTGATGAGCTTGAGATATCAAAGAGTACATACTTGATTCTGATGGTGAGAAGGAGCTACGGAGCTTACTGGAGATGACATGATCAAATCTAGAATATGTGTGTGCATATGGTTGTGTGCGGGGACAGAAGGAGATATAGATGAGAGAAGTTGTGAAGATATAAATTACAAGATTTATCAATTGATTAGATATTTGGAGTTATTGAGGATGAAAAATTGAGGATGAGGCTAAGATTATGAGACTGGGTAAGTGTGACTGGGACAATGGAAGTGTTCTTGACATTGATAGAGAAGTTCAGAAAGGTTAAGATAATGAGTTCTGTTTTATATATGTTGAATTTGAGATGCCTATAGGATATCCAACTCCCTTTGTTCAAGAGGCAATTGAAGATAAGTGAAGTAGAGAGGTAATTTTCTTTTAAAAACTGTTGAAATAGTGTTTGAGGCTTAAAAATAGTATACAAGGAGTTAAAAGTACTTTCCTCAGGCTTGACACCTAGCATACCACTATGGCAAATGCAGAAGTAGGAAAACTTCACCCAAGTGAATCAGTGTTGCATCCTTGCTAAATATCTTTTCATGCTATGGTTTCATGATCTTCCTTTTGTTAAATGTCAGGTATAAGTGTCTCATTTTTTAATAGGCCTGAACTTGGACAAGCCTGAGTCAGGTCTGTTTTGTAGTAGTTTTCATCTTATAATGATTTTCTCAACTTGATGATGTATAATCGTACATCTTATTTTTTCTATCCTTTAAGTATTACCATTTATCATTTTTTACCCTTGATTCTCTTTTCTTCTATCTTTATTTCCTTTTCTTCGAGATTTTATTTATTTTCATGGTTTTGATTAATATTTTTATTTGGATGATTTCCCAAATAATTAAGGGTCAGTCTCAAGCTCTCTTCTGAACCAAAGTCCTGTTTTTTTCAACTGCTTACTTGACATTTTTTCCCATTTGAATGTCTCACAACTTGCTGTCAGAAACTGAAATCATCTTCATATCAAAAGACCTGACTTCCCTCCCTAATTTCCCTATTTCTTTTAGCAATGCCACCATCCTACTAGTTACTTAGTATGGGAATTTTGGAGCAATCTTTAATTTCTTTCTATTTTTTCCCTTCCACATACATTAGCCTATCCCTTCTATCTCCACAATTTCTTGATTTAATCCATTTCTTTGGATTTTATTTCAGTGACAGGAGATAGCTGGTTGGCACAGTGGACAGAGTATTGGACTTAGATTCAGAAGGATCTGATTTCACATCCTGTTTCGGATATTTACTTTCTGTATTATCTTGAATAAGTTTCTTAAATTCAGTTTCCTCACCTGTAAAATGGGGATAATAGTACCCATTTCACAAGGTTGTTGTGAGGTTCAAAAAAATAACAAATGTATTTTATAAATCTTAAAGCATAATGTAAACATTATTATTATCATTTTTATTATTGTTGCCATCCTAATTAAGACTCTTAAGACCTTGGAATACCATAATACTATTTTTATCAGTTTTTTTTTTGCTTAAAATTTTTCAAAAAGTTTTCATTCCCTGAAGTTTAAATGACATTAAATTGTTAAGTATTTATTGAGCGCCCAATATATGGAAAAATCTGTTTTAAGGAAATATTCGAGGGTATTTAGTTCTTGCCTGTAAGTCAACTTTTTTCTTGGTAACCAAGCCATAAACACAGGAAAAGCTAAATATTTAAAGAATAGTTTATGACAATAATAGAAAGTGTCATAACACAATACAAAATAATTTACTATAATATTTAAGAGGAGGAAGAGATCACTGTAGGCTGCGGTGATCAAGGAAAACATTAAGCCAATGGTAAGATTTGAGTGGAAGGTTCTTGAAAAGTCTAGAAGAATTTTAATATTATAAAGAGAGGAAATAATTTACTCAGACCTCCTAGATTATGAGACTAACAAGTCAGAATATTATTTTCTTTTTCCTTACCACCTCCTAAAATTCCCTGAAAGAACAATTATCTATTAGAGATAAAGCAATTACAGTCTTCTTCACAGGCTGACACCAAGAGATCTGATAAGGTAATAGCCTCATGAATTAATAGTTGAGAACATTAATTCCTAACTCCTCCCCACATTACATCCCTCAATACTGCTTCCCATCCTCAATGGCTCCCACGCTCTGGCAAGATGCACAACCCTAGATACGAGCTACAGGTTCCTATTTTCTTGCTGCTTTTGCAGTTTTTGCTAGTACACCCTGCTCCTGCCCTCACCTCACCATTTTATGGTAACAAGATTATACCTCAGTTCTGTCTTCCTACTTGCAAAGGAGGATGTGTAAGAGGGTGGGAGAATATTCAGAGAACTAAAGAACAAAGGGACCTAGGGGAGAGCATCACTCTTCATGTGAATTTATATCCAGCCTGGAGAAAGGGGAACTAGTTTAGGCCAGTCCTGTCCCCCAAGGAGTCATTTTAGACAAGGACTGAAGCTAACATAAAATGAATTCCCCAATGTAAAAGGAATCTTAAATGAATTTGAGGCATCCTTTAGGGGATCAGCCATCAAAAGAGGAAGAGTTAGAAAATGATAATTAGGGAATGAATAAGGAAAACAGATTAAAACTCCATTGATACAGCCCTGATCCCAGGTTGGACCTAGCCCCAGCATCAGCAAAGCAGAACTTCTGAATCAGTTGCAGTACTGGTGGCTTCCAGACCTCTAAGCCCAGAGACACCAAAGAGGACTTGAAAGATCAGCAGAAAAAGTCTGTGGAACCAGTTTTGGAATCCAGCATGTAATTCCAATGCAGGCCAAGCCAATGCAGCTCCAGTGCCACCCTGGTATCAGCAAAGCAGAACTTTTTTGCTTTATTACAATATATCAGTTTATATGATTATGAACATAGAGTATGGACAAGATTTTTCATAAGTCCTTCGGGGTAGTTGTAGATCATTGTACTGTTGAGAATAGCAAAGTCATTTACAGCTGGTCATGTTAGAACATTACTATTTCTTTGTATAAATTGCTTGAGTTTATGGAGGACTTCCCAGGGTTTTTTTCCCAAGAACATTCTGCTCATCACTTTCCAAAGAACAGCAATATTCCATGACAGTCATACACCAAAATTTATTCAGCCATTTCCCAGTTGCCCAATTAATGGGCGTTCCCTCAATTTACAATTCTTTGCCCTGAGAAGAGAGCTGCAACAAATATTTTTTTACATATAGGTCCTTTTCTTCCTTCCCCTTTTAAATCTCTTTTGATATTCATGCCTAATAGTGGTACTTGGATGGTTAGAAGTTTTTCATAGTATGTATTCCTTCCACTGATTCCTGTTATTTTTCCCCTGAATTGCAAGGTAGAGAATCCGGCCCCGAGGCCATTGTATTGCTGATATTCTTTAGGCTTAGCAGAGCCTATTCTGGGCAAAGGGGCACATTTTTCTTTTGCTGGCATCCCACTGAACTGGTACAATCTGACATATTAACAAATCATAGCAACTTAATTTGTAAAGAAAAAAAGATGGAAGAAACTCATGTCCAAAATGTGGGGAATAACTGAACAAAGTGTTGTATGTATAGAGTCACAGAATATTTGTGTGGAAAGGAACTTCTATGAGATGTAACCCAACTTCTCCATTTAGATGAGGAAGCAATGATGCTTAGAGGAAAAGGAGCCTTGCTCAGTCTTACAGATAATAAAATATCAATACAATGGACTATTAATGAAATACATGAAGAAATATCAAAAGAAACAAAATGACTTCTAGAATCAGAGTAATATACATGACTACACGTATGTAAGAAAACAAAATCTCAATGTATATAAATTACCTTTTTTGAGAAATACTTTCTGATTTAAACATTTTTAAAGAAGAATATATCAGGTAAAATAAATGTATACCATAATGTAAGAAATAATGCAAAAGAACTTCTAATAACTTTACAGAAAAGAAAGCACTAATTATATAGATAGATAGATAGATAGATCTCCTCAAGAGAGAGAAGAAAAAACCCTGTGCTTCAAACTCCAGGACTCATTATGATAAATTTAACTATTCTTATGATACAAGTTCTTCATATGACCAGAAAAAAAGACTTTCAAATAAAAAGGAAGGAAAATTTAGATAGTATGGGAATATTTTATGCCCAACTAGAAACTGCATAAAAGAATGGAACAATATATTCCAAAAATCAAAGAAGCTCAAGCTACAACTCTAAATGATATATTTTATTAATTTGAACCTGATCATTAATGAAAAAGGTCACTAAATAAAAGAAAGACTTTTGACGCATTCCTTATCAACCCCTTCCCCCCCCCCCAAAAAAAAACCTGAGTATATTATCGGACTTGCAAACACCTCAAGTAACCAAAAATATGATTAAAGTAAATAAATACAATTACAGGGGAAAGAAACAGTAACAAAATAAATTACCTCATTTCAAAATACTATTTAAAAGAAAATCCTACAGAGATACTTCTATGCTGTTAAGGGAAGAAAACAAAGGAACCATTTAGTGTTTTCTTTATTAAAAATATGCAAGGGAATAATAATGAATAATGTGAATAATGAAAGTGGAAGATAGAAAAGCAGTAGAAAAGATAGATAGAAGATAGAAAGATAGATGAAGCAGAAGATAGAAGATAGAAGCAGTAGAAGATAGAAGATAGAAAAAGCAGTAGAGAAAGAGGTCTGAAACACCATAGATTCAATTTTTCATTTCCCTCCTCTACAAGTAACAATATATTTTATGGAAATAAATTGCAGAATTTGAAGATGCATTAAAAGGAAGAGGAAAGGCATGTTATAGGGAAATATAAGATATAACTTAATAAAGTTAATAGTAAATAACGAAGAGAAAGTAACTCCAAAAGTATCTCATCAAGAAGAGGGACTATGGGAAAATGGATAAAGTGGCAAGAAAATTATTGAAATGAGAGAAAGGAAGAGCTCTTGAATCAGTGGTGAGAAGAGATCCCATTGAAGAAAACATACAAGGAGAGAGGAAGAAACAAGAGATTCTATAATCAGAAAAGGGGGAACCTTGAAGTATGAATAACTAACAGAGACTTTATACTTACATCCTTTCCTCTGAATGAGTGTTGATCCTCTATTGACAATATTGACTCAGAAGAAGGGAAATCTGAGCTACATATTACAGCCAGTTTTGAGAAATGGTGAAAGGGCATGGGTCCAAAGAAGAGGTTCCATGGCAAAAGGGAATGATGGTAATCAAGAGGAGGGCAAGAAGTAGAATTGAAATAAACATTTAGAGGTTTTTTGTATTTTATTTTTTAATTGTAGAAAGTTTATTTTTAATACACATTGCTTTATGAATTATATTGGGAGAAAAATCAGGTCAAAAGGGAAAAATCATGGGAGAGAGAAAAAAACAAACAAAAAAACAAAACAAAAAAAGAAGTGAACATAACATATGTTGATTTACATTCAGTCTCCTTCGATATTTTTCCTGGATGCAGATGGCAAAGCAAAGTCTTTTGCTTTGTCTCAGAGTTGCTGAGAAGAACCAAGGCTTTTATAGTTGATCATCGCACATTCTTGTTGTTATTGTGTATAATGTATTCCTGGTTCTGCTTGTTTCGCTTCGCATCAGTTCATGTAAATCTTGCAAGGCCTTTCTATAATTCTTCTGATTTCCTCTGAGTGAGTGTTGATCCTCTATTGACAATACTGACTCAGAAGAAGGGAAATCTGAGTTACATAGTACAGCCAGTCTTGAGAAATGGTGAAAGGGCATGGGTCCAAAGAGGAGGTTCCATGGCAAAAGGGAATGATGATAATCAAGAGGAGGGCAAGGAGCTCAGCTTGTTCATCATTTTTTAATAAAACAATAATATTTCACTATATGATGATCAATTCTGATGGACGTGGCCCTTTTCAACAATAAGATTAAACAAATCAGCTCCAATAGAACAGTAATGAATTGAACCAGCTACACCCAGCAAAAGAACTCAGGGAAATGAGTGTGAACCACCACATAGAATCCCCAATCCCTCTATTTTTGTCCACCTGCATTTTTTATTTCCTTCACAGGTTAATTGTACACTATTTCAAAGTCTGATTCTTTTTGTGCAGCAAAATAACTTTATGGACATGTATACATATATTGTATTTAACATATACTTTAACATATTTAACATGTATTGGTCTACCTGCCATCTGGGGGAGGGGGTAGAGGGAAGGAGGGGAAATATTGGAACAAAAGGTTTTGCAACTGTCAATGCTGAAAAATTACCCATGCATATATTTTGTAAATAAAAAGCTATAATAATAAGAAAAATGACATCCACCTTCTAGGCTATCATGAAATGTCCATGGCTACTCCCTAGAGTTCCCCAATGGAAGGTTAGGCTTTGAGATCTTGCCAGTTAATTCGGCTCCCCACACTGTTAGAACTGGAACGCCAGACTTTTAGAAATCATCTCTTATTTCACCAAGGAGAACCTTTGACATGAGGTGATTTTTCTAGCTGAGGCATGAACCTTGGAATAATGTGATTCTCTTGTCACTTAGTCTAGAACTCCTATTTTCTTTCCACAGTATTATTGGAGAGATCATTTTAATATCATCTGTCATGTTAATATAAGTTAATACTTATTCATTAAATAATATTGACATTATTACTGCTATTGGGTAGGAGCTGGGCACTTTCTGGATCTTGAGATTTTATTAATGAAAACTGTCTATGAAAAAACTGTCTATCAATATAAATCAGGCTTGGTTGTATAATTTAATGTCTATGCACCTGAGATGTTAAGGAATATGTCCATAGTCACTCAATTAAGAACAAAATTTGAACTCAGGTGTTTCTGACTCCAACACTTGCCTTGTAGCCACTAGCCACGACCATGCCAGCTTTCTTTAATTTATTTACTGAAAGTAATATTAATTCCTAGCTTCTTTCAAGTTTAAATGAAAATCCAGTCTTTCCCAGTTCCTCTAATACCACTCCCAAGTTATTCTGTAAATATCTTGTTTATTCATTCTTGTTTGCATGTTGTCTGCCCCATTAGACTGGAATCTTCTTGAGGGCAGACATTGTTTTTCACCTTTCTTTGTAACTCCAGTACTTATATAGTGTACAGTATATAGTAGATGCTTAATAAATGCTTATTGACTAAAAAAAAATATTTCATTACCTTCAGATACCACAACTTATTCAGCAATTCTCCAATTAACAGGCATCTACTCTTTTTCCAATTCTTTGCAACCACAAAAAGAGCTGCTACAAATATTTTTGCACATATGTGTCCTTATTCCCTCCTTTATGATTTCCTTGGGATACAGACCCAGTAAATGACACATTTAGTAATGGAGCAGTACTTACATTCTAACTATCTGTGATAAAAATCGATACTTGTAAGGATTAGACAAAATAGCAACAACTAAAAAAAAAAAAAAAGGTTATGTGGGTGGGAGGGGAGAGGACTGAGAGACAATATTTTCAAGACAATAATATGGAAATTGTTTAGAAGAAGAAATTCAAACTTGGTATTTTAGATGTTTTAATTCCATGAGAAACATCAAGACACTAAAGAAAGAATAAATAAATATAAAGAACATGAATGAAATAACAATTTAGACAAGAGAAGAAAATAAGAACAAAAGAAATCCTTTATTAGAAAAAGAAGTACAGAAAAATTTAAAAACAGAACATAAAAAGGCAAAGGGGAATAATTAAATAAATAGAAGGTTTACATAGATGAATAAAAGGAAATAGAAATCAAGTTAAATAAAAATCCAAAATGAAGGAAAATGATGGATAATAATGGGATGGAGCCCTACTCTCCATGAATAGATTGAGGGTGAGAAGAGAGCCTGTGGGGATAGAATTGCCAAAACAATAACATAGTGCTGTTTTAAAAGAGTAAGAGGAATAACAACAACAACAACAAAAACTAAAACTAGAGACTAATTGAAGAAAACAAAATTTTCATAACAGAAATGCAAATGCCTTAAACAATCCAAGAAAATAATTAACAAATTGGATAAGAAAACAAAACCCCACTGTTTGCTGTTGCTTACAACAAAATTTACTATGCATCAAATAAAATCCAAAAAAGTAAGAATTGCAATCATGCTTTAGATAAAGAAAAAACAAAAAAATTCACAATATAGAGAGAAGTAAGGAAACTACTTTATCCTTCAAGGAACCATAAACAAACTAATAACAATATGAAACTTATATTCTCCAAATATCATACTTTTAAATTTATGAAGGAAAATTTAACTGAATTACAAGAAGACACACATGGTAATACAATAATAGTAAGAGACTTTAATGTCCTGTCAGATTTGGACAAATCTAACAAAAAGATAAAATGGGGAAAATATTGAAATAAACACTGGTGGAGAAATAAGAGCTAAAAGATGTCTTCCAAATGAAAATATCTTCAAAAAGAATATATGTATTTCTTGGCATAAAAGTTTTACAAAATTTAACTATATATTAATGCATAAGTGGGCAGCTAGGTGGCACAGTGTACAGGACCCAGCTGTGTGACTATATGCCAGTTAATCCTTTTTGCCTATGTCTTCATCTGTAAAATCAGCTGGAGAAGGAAATGGTAAACTACTCCAGTATTTTTGCCCTCCTGAAAAATCCAAATGGGTTCATGAAGGATCAGATTTGACTGAAATGATTGAACAACAACAATTATGATACAGAGGAACTGAAAATAAAAGTATAAAGACAGAGATAATCAACATCTTTTATGGGGCAATGCATAATAATAATAGTGATTAGTTAGGGGAATACAAACAAAAGATGTAGAGACTTAACAATGAAATTGTTAATAGTAAATGGATCAAGGAACAAATCCTAGAGATAGTATGAAAAAATCATAATGATAAAACATATCTAACACACACAGGTTTCTCAAAAATTGAGAAACCACTCTATCAAATTCTTTTCAGGAGATAAAGCTATTGTCCTAATTCCTAAACCAAGGAAGGATAGAGCAAAAAAGAATTATTATTAATCAATGTTACTAATGAGTATTAATTCAAAAGTTTGAAGTAAAATCCTCTCAATTGACAGCAATTAATGCAAGAAATCAGCTATACTTGGTTTGGATTTATAGCTGACATGCAAGGATTACTCAATATTCAAAAACAATCGGCATAATCATTTAAAAAAATTTAAAAAAAATCCTGTGAAACGATCCAACCACTTTGGAGATCAATTTGGAACTATGCCCAAAGGGTTATAAAACTGCGCATATCCTTTGCTCCCCCCCCCCCCAGCCCGTGCTATTATTGGGTCTGTAAGACTGAAAGAGATCAGAAAAGAAGGAAAAGAATCCACATGTGGAGAAATGTTTGCAGCAGCTCTTTTTGTGGTGGCAAAGAATTGCAAGACAAATAGATGCCCATCAACTGGGGAATGGTTGAATACATTATGGTGTATGAAAGTAATGTAATATTATTGTTCTATGAGAAATGACAAAAATGCTGATTTTTGAAAAGCCTGGAAAGATTTACAAGAACTAATGCTGAATGAAGCAAGCAGAGTCAGGAAAACATTGTACATAGCAACAAGAAGATTGTGTGATGATCAGCTATGATAGACTTAGTTCTCAGCAATTCAGTGATTCAAGGCAATTCCAATAAAGTTTGGATGGAAAATGCCATACACAACTAGAGAGAGAACTATGGAGACCGAATATGAATCACTGCATACTATTTTCACTTTTTTTTCTTCCTTGTGTTTTTCTCCCTTTGTTCTGATATTTCCCTTGCAACATGATTCACATGAAAATATATGAAGAAATGAATGTACCTATATAACCTAAAAAAATTAAAACAAAAATAAAAATATCTGAAATGTAATTATCTTAAATGAAGAAATAACTATGGCAAACCACAAAACTCATTTATGCTAACAAAAAAAAAAACCTCACTAAAAAGTAATGGGCATAGATTTTCAATGTGTGATTTTTGTATCATTGGGAGGTCCCAAGGTCAAAACTTCATAATAACACTAAGATATTTTTCTATTAAAATGTCCCTCTCTTTTTCCAAGCAAATACATGTGTGAGATTAGATTTTCTTAATGTACTTCAATCAAAACAACATATTACAACAGATTGAATACAGAAGCACATATGAAAATCCATTTATCTTATTAAGTCAGGCATTAAAGATATTTTAAAAAATACATAAAACAATGTCATTCTCATGATTTTGTCAAAATATGATTACTTTCATAAAAAGTTATTTGTATAATGTTTATTATTGCTCTCTCTATATATATAAGTTAAATATTTAGAAATTTGTTTTAATTTCTAATAGCAAATATAAATAGATAAAATTCACAGTAATCTTTAGGAATAAAAAGTGAAGTGAGCGTCAAAAGTTTGAGAACATGTGGCAAAGAAGAATCTTTTTGCAATACCCATAAAAAACATCTGCCTGAAAATAAAAGCAAGCACCATGTCATCAGCAAATAGAGATGATTTTATCTTCTCATTTCATTCTTAATTTTTGTCTTTTATTGCTACTGCTAACATTTCTAGACTATCAAAAATAATAGAGTGGATATCTTACTCTTGCAATTGTCCAAAAACAAACAAAATAACAAAACCTTCAAACTTCTAGTGTATCCCATTTCATATGATTATTGTGAAGTCTCACAAGGAATATTTAGTGATTTTGATGTATCTATGAGACTCCTTATTGGAAAAAACAATCTTTAAGGTTACTATATCTATCTTAAATCAAATGCTTTTTCATAGCCAACAATGAGTACAATCAACTCTTGAGATTTACTCATCTTTCAGTCAGTTATAAAATGGTAAAGATGGGGTCCATTGTTAAATGTCACTTATGTAAACCTACTTTAGCTATGTCATGGGAGATATCCTCAATTTGTGAATAGATAATTTGCAAAGATTTTGTATTGTTGGACAAGTAGATATACATACACACATATATTTATATTTGGTGTTTTTATGTTTGCCATTTTATATTAATAACTATTCCTTCCCCCCAAAAAAAAACCTTACTTCTTTAGATAACTTGTCTTAGTTCTTCAAACCTCCTTAATTGTCTTTTCAGGATTATTTTTTTCTGTATATACTCGGTCCAATCCAGCAGTTTTTCCCATCTTTGTTCACTTTTATGCCATTTATACTTCTGTTATCACATTTGGAATTGTGATGTTAGTATTCAAATGTGATAATTCCACTGCCTTTGATAATCAAATTAGTAATATTTATCTTTGCAGATCTTTTTTTATTTTCCTTCTATTTGTTGTCCTTTTGTTTTCATTCATAAATGGCTGTGAGGTGATTGTTTCATTCAATCTCTTTCTAAACTTTTCTTAAATTAGTTTAACTCTACACTACTTCTTTAAGCTTTATAAAAATGACAGTGTCCATAAATGTCTTTCATCTTTATTTGTAAGATTTTGCAAACAAATTTGCATTGTAAAGCTGTATTGCCTTTGACTTTCCATGCCTTTTCTCAATTTTATTTCTTCTTGCTTTTCCAATCTTTGCCATGACAACTTGGTGGCCTGACTGTTCACAGAAAGCCGATTCATAGTTCCTTATCTTTTTTTATGCATTAAAATACAACTATTTATTTTACATTTTTTAAGTGTAAAACTTACTTAAATGGAAGAATTTAGCTTCCATTTAGCTACAATGTCCTTGTTCTGGTTTTGTTTATAGAATGTTGAGATTGGAATAATTCATCTCTTCTAATATTAAATCTTTTCCATTTTTCATCGAATAAAAATCTCTTATTTAGAGTATCAGTAGTAAAATTAAAGTTTGTAGACAGCCTAAAAACTGTGATTTTTAATACACTCTTCTCCTTTTCCCATCACTATACCACCATCATTGTGTAAGCAGCATAAGGCCCCAAAGAACTGAGAGTTTAAAAAAAATTTTTTTTCTTGTTATATGGATTGTCCTGGCCAAAGCATGCATCAGAGCTCCATTGGTAATTGGTTTTTACATATATAATTGGACTGGTATTTGGAAAGCTGATTGTCTATTGCCAGAATTATATTTAAAGTTATTCCAATTGTAGTATCTACAGGACCTCATGTTTCAGAGGCATTGTCTTTGACAACATAGCATTTATTTCCATGCTATGAGGAAACATTGGAATAGGACTTTGTACAGAATATAGAGAAATAGTGAGGGGTGGAGGTTGATAGAACATTAGTTCTATAATAAAATGAGTATTTCTTTCACTATTGTAGTAATATGTAATAGTCTTTAAATAGAATTTCTATTTCTTTTTAATATAGTGTATTACGACCAGATTCAAGATTTGAAATAGTTACTATTTTGAAAACAGTGTTTTCCTGATTTCATACTTTTGTATACTTTTTAATGTATCCCAATAACCTAGAATAGCAACTTACAAATGTTTAAAGAAAGGTGTCTGATAAACATTTTAAATGCTATTTTGAAATTTCATTAAGTTATAAATTTATAAAATATTTTTGAATACTAATTTATTATTACTTCAGATCAAATTTATTTTTTTAAGATGTGGCAAGCCTATTTATTCCCTTACTCATTTCTGAATTTGAAAGAGCCAAGACCTAAGGTTCCTTGAAATTATGTTAGATTGTGATATTAAGTAATAGAAGTGAATGGAATTCTGATTATTTAGGACATATAATATTTATCTATTAATATATATCTCCCTGTACTTTGCTTCAGGGAGAATGAACAATCAGAGAAATCTTTGTTGGAAAATGTATTTATAATAAAGAATATAGTTCACATATATAAGTAAACTTTATGTAACCCAAGAAGACAATTATCTATATGGATTTTATTGCACATCACTGCTTAATAAATATTTGTTGAATGAATTCTGCATTTTAAGTTTAATAAACTTACCTTCATCACAGCCTTTGAAGAAAAAGCAGATAAAAAAACAACAGTAATGCCAGTACCTGGTATAGAAGGAAGGATTTGCCATATTTCTCAGGATATGAAAGAACATTTACGGCAACTTAGAACAGCAAGAAAACAAGGATTAAGAACATATCCCACAATTAATGACAGTACTTGTGAAAATTCTGATTCTGACTGAAATACTATTGGAGTCTAACACAGCCTAATATTTGAAGCCTAATTACAGAAAATTTTGCCAATTAATGGCAGAATATATTACACTTAATATATCATCTTAGTATATTCAGGTTTAATAATAGCATGTTTAATGCATCTAGATTTTTTAAATTGTTTAAATGTGATTTTTATCTTACTGTATCACTCTGAAAGTTTTTGTTTCTGTTCACCCTATATTTTATCAAGACAAGTATGTGAACTATTGTATCTTAAATGTGTCATTTGGGAGAATACGTATATATTTTGTGCAGAATGTTCTGTTGTATTTACCTTAAATGAATGAATTTCATACTGTTATTTTCCATATTAAATGATTATTTTACCTACATTTCATAGTGCTGATTTATATATTTAATCCTATCATAATTGGTTTTTTTTAATCCTACTTATAAGCATTTCTTTTAATATATCTTCATTTTGTTATTTACTTCATTATGATTGTCCCTTTCCTTCCATCCCTGGTTTCAAAATGGATCCATTAACTTTTCAAACTGGGACATAGATTTATCAGCTCTAGGAAGACAAATAGAGGGGGAAAAAAGCATGTTTGTGACATTAATTAACACTCTT
Source organism: Sarcophilus harrisii (assembly GCF_902635505.1). Taxonomy (NCBI): domain Eukaryota; kingdom Metazoa; phylum Chordata; class Mammalia; order Dasyuromorphia; family Dasyuridae; genus Sarcophilus; species Sarcophilus harrisii. The sequence continues at coordinate 154,796,961 of NC_045426.1, read as the reverse complement.
AATTGTCCCAGTACAGACATGCCCCTACTCACAAATCATTACTTCTTTTGACGACCTAGCATCAAAGCCTTCATCACTACTGCTATGAAAACTGAGGTTATTGTGAAAAATGTGGATACATTTAAAATTTTATAGGTTCAGATGATAGAGAATAATAAATTAATGTCAAAATCACAGAGTTTCAAGCAATGTAACTATGAAGTAAAAATTTCTAGATATTACAGAGAAAAATATTTGGGGCAGATTCAGCACTGCCTTGGGAGTATGCCAGTCCATTGTTACGTTGCTTGAAATCTGTGATTTTAAAATTAATTTGAGTAAACAGATGTCTAAAAAAATTTTAAGTACAGATAACTCCAGCAGTCACCTACATATGTGAATCAGTTTAATCGGATTGCTTTCTTCCCAGCATCTAATTGAAATCTAGCTATATTGAGGAGAGATAGGTATTTTCATTGGGATTTGTAGGGAAGTAATGAAAGACATGAATTTTAGAATATTTGGAATAAATATTCAAATAAAAATTTAAGGTAGATGTTAAAAAACTGAGGGTTAGCGTTTTCCATAAATAGAATTATAATTAGGAGGAAGGGCTTTTATTAACTAGGGAGATAATTGTAATATGTTTCACTAATACTTTCACTCCAGAAATCATTCCCCTAGCCTTCAAAAGAGAGATCCATCCATGCACATTTTACATGGAACTAATAAGCAGCAGCAATGATTAAATAGTCTTAACAGAATTATTAAAATTAAACATTCATCTAGTAGAGAGGAGAGCTCCAATGGTTTAGTTAGGGTTTATTTTTCTTCTACTATGAAATCGGTAATGATCACAGAACCTTGAAGCAAAAACAGATATACTAGTTTGCCAAGGCCTTTTGATGAATCTGATAATAGGAAGCAGATAGAAATAGTTAATGTGATTTCTGAGTTAGTTTCAGGTCTCATGTCATCATATTTTAGTCATATATTAAAATAAGAATATTAAGACACCTCTCATCTTAAAGAAGAATTCTTTAAAAGGACTTCATAATAAAGACTTGAGTACATGTGACATGAAAATGTGGAGCCCAAGTAGGATTTGGGTTGTGACCAAAACTTGGGGGAGACAAGAACTCTTCATTAACTATTTTTTGAGCCCTTGATAAGAGCAGAATAAAATACTGGTTGTCTGAAATTATAATGAAGGTAGAAAATTCTATTAATTCTAGATTGAAGATAACATACAGAAAAGTTTAAAAACAAAAAAAAAATTAAGAACAGAGACAAGGTAATGAAACAATTGTAAAACCCAGGGTGATAAGAGTTTCTGGTTAATTAAAAATTGATTTACTTATTAGGCTGCTAGAAGTAAATAAATTGATTCCCAGTGGTTTCTCTTGGTAACTAAAGATGCCCAAAGGTGACCCTGAGATTTCTGAAAGGAAATGCCACTGACAAGTGAAAATCCACCCAGATTGGTAGGCATTTAATGAGGAGGTAGACTAGAAGTTTTCAGCTTCTGTGGAAAATATGACTTCATCTTGAGATTCAGTAGCCTCCAATAATATGGACAGGGGAATCTATCTCGACCTAGGCTTTTCTGATTTATTTCTCCTTCATGACCTGGATCACTCTAAACTCTAATGGAAGGATTTGACAAGTTCAGGATCTCCATTCCTCAGGGGAAGGACTAGCTTCGACTGGATTCTGTTTATTCTTTATTTTCTTAACAGTGTTATATTTTTTCCAGTTACATGTAAAGATAGTTTTCAACATTCACTTTTATAAGATTTTGAATTCCCTATTTTTCCCTCCTTGCTCTCTCCCCTCTCCCCAAGATAGCAAGTAATCTATTAAAGCTTATAAATATACAATTATATTAAACATGTTTCCACATTAGTCATGTTGTGAAAGAATCAGAACAAAAGGGAAAAACCACAAGAAAGAAAAACACCAAAACAAAGTGAAAATAGTATGCTTTGATCTGCATTCACACTCTATAGTTTTTCCTCTGAATATGGGTAGCATTTTCTATCATAGGTCTTTTGGAATTGTCTTTTATTGTTGAGGAAAGCCAAGTCTATCAAAGATGATCATTGCACAAGTTGCTGTTACTGTATAAAATATTCTTCTGGTACTGCTCTCTTCACTCAGCATCAGTTCTTTTAAGTCTTTCAAGGTTTTTCTGAAATCTGCTCTTTATTTCTTATAGCACTATAGTATTCTATTACATTCATATACCACAACTTGTTCAACCATTCCCCAGTTAATAGGCATTTCCTTAATTTCCAATTCTTTGCCATTACAAAAAGACTGGTTATATTTTAAACAGAAGTTAGTGGGTAGGTTGTGCTCAAGACTGAAGAACATGTTTTCCTGGAGGAAGAATAATCTCATCAATCAGATATGCAAGGACCTTAAAGAGGAAATATTAAGGAGAAAAGCCCAGAACCCAATTTAACAATAGGTTATTAATATAATAGTATAATAATTATTTCAGCAAATAAACCAGAATGGATTTTCTCTTGGCTACAAATTACATAAATCAGTCCTAGTATTAAGATACCACATTTCAGTCAAATCTTTTGATATGATCTAAAGAAAATTATTTTCAGGGAGGAGACTTCCAGTAAAGATAGTTAATGAAAGGCTCTATCTCCCTTTAAAACCACCTCTTAGCACAATTAAATAAAAAACCTGAAAACAAAAAACAAATAAACAAAATTTAAAGGACTAGGCTATTAATCTGTATCACTCCTAATTCCTTTTAGAGTCATTACTATCCCCTAATTTGATGTCAGTCCCATCAGAGACTGGGCCCCTTGGCAATCTTAATCAGCAGGCTCAGTTTACTAAGAATTAACTTTCTGATTTTTTTTTTTAGTCAAAGGTTACCTACTGTTGAACTTTTCTGTGTATTTTCTCCAACTTTAAGATTTAATAGTATTTACTAGACTGCCCATCAGTGTTTACATTGACCCAATTCAGTGTTCACTTCATTGTGATGATGATTCAGCATCCATGATTTCCCAGCTTGACACCTATTCTGATACCTACTTTAAATAGGAAGGTGTCTTTCAGAAGTTATGACTTATCCTCATATAGGACTTTTTAAAAAGGATAGTTAGAAACTTCTATCATTCAGGCTTTCTAGCTATTGTACTACAGGGCAAGACAGTTTTATGTAGCTGCCACTGGCCTTTTACATCCATATATAAATTGTTTGCAAAATTGATATAGAAGGCACCTTTCCAAACTCTATGAGATAAACCAGGAAGGGAAAGAAGAAAAAGAAACTGATAAGCCAATATCACTAATGAATACAAATGCAAAAATATTGAATTAAAATATGAGCAAAGAAGCTATAGCAATATATTTGAAAGATTATATGACTGGCTTAAATTTTTATTAAGAATGCAAGGATGAATGAGATCATAAGGGAAGGAAAGGGACCCACATGTGCAAAAATTTTTGTGGCAGTCCTTTTTGTATTGGCTAGAAACCGGAAATTAAATGGATACCCATCAATTGGAGAATGGCTGAATAAATTATGGTATATGAATGTTATGGAATACTGTTGTTCTGTAAGAAATGACCAGCAGAATGATTTCAGAGAGGCCTGAAGAGACTTGCATGAACTGATGCTGAGTGAAATGAGCAGAACCAGGAGATTATTATTCACGGCAACAAGAAGATTATATGATGATCAATTCTGATGGATGTGGCTCTTTTTAACAATGAGATGATAGAGGACACTTCCAGTGATCTTGTGATGAAGAGAGCCACTTACACCCAGAGAGAGAACTGTGGGAATTGAGTGTGGATCATAATATAGCATTTTTACTCTTTTTGTTTGTTTGCTTACATTTTGTTTTCTTTCTCTTTTTTTCTTTTTGATCTGATTTTTCTTGTACAACTTGGTAATTATGGAAATATGTATAGAAGTACTGATGCAGAAGCTTATCAGGTTCTTCTTTCCCTTCCTGGTTTATCTCATAGAGTTTGGAAAGGCCCCAAGACATTTCGTTGTGTTCTAATACAAAAAATGTAACCCATTGCTTCCCCTCCATATGCTACACCTTGACCTAATGTTTTTATGGTTTCATGATTTTGCTCACTTTGGGACCCTGTTGGGGTGAGCTGACGATGGCGGTATATAGAATAATAAGTGAGAAGGTGTGAGGTGTATCAGGATTTATCGATTATAGAACATATGTTTTACATATATTGGATTACTTGCCATCTAGGGGAGGGAGTGGGAGGAAGGGAAGGAAAAAATTTGGAACACAAGGTTTTGCAAAGGTAAATGGTGAAAATTATTCATACATATGTTTTGAAAATAAAAAATACTTTCTATGCCAGATACTGTGCTATGCACTGGAGATCCGAATGTAAGCAAAAAGAAAGTCAACCTCTCTCTTCAAGACACTTACCTGCTTACCTTATAACAAGAAAGACAACACACAGAAAGGCTGGGGCACAGGAGGAGAGATGAAGGCAAAACTCCAAAAATCAGGAATAGTGTTAGGAAGAGAATGAAAGGAAAAGAATGTAAGCAGGACAGTCTAGGAGCATCCTTAAAATGGAGGTGAAAGGGAGAATTTACCAAATGTATTCCAAGATGTGAGCAGGCCACAGGGCAAAGCTGTTTTAGGGAGATGCTGAGGAATTAAAGAAGAACAGAGAGCTGTTGTAATAGAGATAAAGGCCCCAAGCATTGAGGTGAATTCCAGGATGAGAAAGCAGCTGAGTCATGACAACTAGGGTAAGAGAGTCAAAAGCACAACCAGGAGGGGAATGAAACATTGTTGTCCTGCTTGCGTCCCCAAAATGGAGGCCTTGGAAGAAATTCATCAATAGGAAAAGGGCTCCAATATGGTAGAAAAATATTCCAAGATTAGAGACTGGACATTGAGGGAAGTTCCAAGGACAAAAATCAGTGGCCTCAATACATGGCAGAAAAATTTCTTAACAAGATATGTTAATTTCTTTTGAGAACAGTAAAAGTCATTGGAATGAACTCTTAACATGCTAAACATAAATTTACATATTAAAAATTAATATCTAGTGATATTTGTAATAGACACAAGAATATTTTGAACAAAATAAGTTTCATTATCAGTTCTATTTTATGTAGTTCTAAAATGCAAGTGATAGTAATTAGACAAGAAAAATAATTGAAGGATTGAGTTTGGTCACAGAGGAGAAAAATACTTTCATTTAAGAGACTATGTGATGGTTTATAAAGGGAATAAAAAAATATGAAAAAATCAAAACAAAGTTGAAAGTAAAATTTCAATTTATAAATCTATAAAATACCAGTTTTTCTATATATATCTCTAACAAAAACCTTGAAAGAAGTTTTTTTAAAAATTCTACTCAAAATTATTACAAAATGCATAAAACACATGGGAATTTGCTAACCAAAGCATAGTCAGAATTTATGTGAAGAAAACCACAAACTGCTATAGAAGTAAAAGAAAACAAATAATTGGTACAACTGATAATTAGGTTGTACACACAAACACACACATATAAATATATATATATATATACATACTTTATTATCTAAATTAATTTAGAGATTGATGTCATACCATTTAGACTATCAAAGTGTTATTTTATAGAACTTCAAAAATTTTAATTCAACCAGAGGAATAAACTGTTGAGAAGAACAAATAATCATCAAAACATATAGTGTTTGATGAAAATAGGAGATTGGTTACTGAAATATATTAGGTAAGTGATACTTGGAAGTAATTAAGCATAGTAGCTTCTTGTTTGATAAGTCCAACTACTATATAAAAACTTTGTATTTAACTACAATTGCTCAAAAAGCCTTGAAAGTGGCATTAACTAAACTAGCATCTTACAGCACTGAATCTGAAACCCAATCCTTCCTCCTAGAAAAAGGTGCTAGATGATAGGTAGCAAATGAATCAAATGTTGCAAGACAGCCATTTTGTTGATTTGTTTAAATGTAATTCTTTGTTATTGGGGATAGGGAAATTCATTGAGGGAGAGGGAGTTACTAGTTAGGGGCAATGATGTAAAAAAAAAAAAAGCAAAAAACATCTGTATTTGAAAAAATTTCATTTGAAAATTGATACATATAAAATATTTTCCAAGATTTAAGAATTCATTTAAATATGGATATGAACAAATTCCCCCTTTTTAGTCAGATGTGGAGAACTAACAAGTTACAAATTTCATACCCAGCAAATGGGCAAAGATGAAAAAATATGGGAATGCCATTGGAGGGATTGTAGAAAGATGTGCACATTAAGCCACTGTTTCTGGATCTGTTAATTAGAATAATCATTCTCAAAAACAGTTTTGAAAAGTGTAAGTCCATCTCCTTTCCTTTATTCTCTTTTTAAAAACTCTACAATCTGGTTTCCAATCTCATTATTTAACCAAAATTGCTTTTGCCAAAGTTACTAGTGATCTTTTAAAAGACTGCCACATTTAATGGCTTTTTCTTAAACCCTGTCTGAATGTATGAAGCCTTTAACACTGTTGATCATTCTTTTCTATTTAGGCTTTTATTACTCTACTATTCCTTAATATCTTTTGCTAGTTGTTCATCTAGGTCATGCCTGCTAACACCCTAAGTGTCCCACAGTGTCCTGGGCCCCTTTCTCCCTCTATTCTAATTCACTTGGTGATTTTGTCAATTCCCATGAATTCATGGACTCAGTTTTCCTGATGTTTCTACTTATCTAATCTTAATCTCTCTACTTACTGCAAGCTTGCATCTCCACCTGCCTATAGGGTGTCTTGAATTGGAAGTCTCAAAGACATCATAAACTAAACATGTCCAAAACAGAACTCATTATCTTTCCCCATAAACCCTCTAGTCTTTCTGATGTCCCTATTACTGTTAAGAGTACCACTATCCTTCCAATCACCTAGGTGTCATTCTCTACTCTCTACTCCAACCTCTATGTTTAAGCCCTTGTCAAATTTACCTCTATAAAATCTTTCACACCCCCTTTTCTTCTCAGTCAGTTCTATCAGCCTGATGCAGGCCATCCTTACCTGATTCCTGGACTATTGAAATACCCTGGGGTTTGATCTCTATAAGACTCTCTCCAACGCAGTCCATTCTCTACTTAGCCATCAAGATGATAATCCTAAAGCACAAGTCTGATCATATTCCCTCGTACTCAGTAAATTCTAGTGGGTCCAATCACCTCCAGGATCAAATATAAAATCTTACATTTGAAGCCCTTCATAGTCTCTCCCACCCCCTTTTCTTGTCTCTTTTCATCTTATACTCCTAACCCTACTTATATACTTTACAATCTAGTGATACTGACTTCTTTGCTGCACTTTAATATGAAATTCCATCTCCTAACTCCTGCAGGTTTTGAAGTTCTGTAACAGTCTTATCAACAATTTTTCATGTTCATGAGTCAATTGCCATACACATTGGGTTAACAGTCATGCTTTTTCAGTGGCACATGTAGTCAGAGATGAAAGCACCTGATGTTTCTTAAGTTTTCTCCTTTCTTTCAAGAATTTTTTCTTTTTCTCTCTCCGATGAACAAGGCGAATATGGCTCGTTGGCACCCATCTGATCCCTTCTCCACCTGTAGAAATACAAGCAAACCCTCTCCCCTTAAGCAGTTAATCTATCTGGTCCCTTCCATTCACTACTTTCTGGATTTCTCCTCATCACCTGGTGATTATATTGGAGCTGCTTGCACTGGACACTGCCCTTCTGTCGGATTATAGAACCTGGATTCTCCCCAATTGTAATCCCGTTCTCCCATTGGATTGCTTTTTGGCTGAGTGATCATGTTGGAATACTGAACTTCTAGAGACTCTCTGGGTGTAACCTCAGCTGCCATCATGCCCCACTTGTTTTTTGCCTAGGGTCCTGGAGCTGGGCTCCACCTCTCATTTCCCTGAGTCAATCTACATTCTGAAGCCCAATGGAAGCCTCTGTTGCATTTTGGATAAGAGGTTTTGGATCTTATGCTCTCACCCTGTCCTCTCACTCTGTCTCTATGCCAACATTGAGCTTTCAAATGCTTACTTTACCACATTGAAAGCACTGATGAGTTTCTTTGGAAGTCCCTTGCCAAGAGGGACCCTGTCTTCCCACGTTTTGCATCATAACCTTGATAAAAAAGGCATTTGTGCCCACTGTGGCACAGCGTCTTATGATCTCCTCCAAAGGAGCATCTTTGTATAGTCCCAGAATAATTCTTCTACAAACTTCTTTGTAGAAATTTTCTTTAGAAAGTTGTCTTATCATTATTCCTGTTGTTGCATTTTCACCAATAGTTCCTATGATAGCTGTTTGCAGACATCCCACAAAATCAGCAAAGGATTCATTTGGACCTTGCTCTATTTTTGTGAAGGCTTCCCCTCTATAGTGTTTTCCTGGGAGGGAGCCCCATGCTTTAATAGAAGCAGCAGCAGCAATTTGCTCATATACTATCAAAGGGTAATTAATCTGTGCTAAAGTGTCTGCATAATGACCTTTACCTGCTAGTTGATCAAAGGTGATTTGTATGTTAACTCCAGTTTGCCTCTTGTGTTGGGCTTGTATCCTGCATAGTTCACTATACTCAGAAAGCCACAAGAAGTTTTGTACAGATTCTAAACATGTCCTTGCTATAGATTTCCATCACTAGGGATTAAAATTTCAAAAGCCTAACTCTCTAATACCATCTTAACATAAGACGATGTAGCCCTATAAAGAGTGCAAGCCTTTTTCAGATCTTTGATAATTTCCAGACCAAAAGGAGTGTATCTTTTCCTGGCTTGACCTGAAGAATCAAATTCTTCAATCACAGGGTATGCTTTTATTTCTAAATCAGATATATCCTGTCCTTTTTTTAGCTTTAATTAGTGCCTTTTCTCATCTTGTCCTAGGGAGTGGACAAAGCTGCTGCATGGCTGGTGCTGATTGTGGCACTGCCCTTCCCCATCCTCCTCCTCCCTCCACTTGCAAAGGCGAAATTGAGGGGGGAGGGTCAGGAGATGGGGAATGCCCTAATGGGGCATATTGTGAAGCACCACATTCCTTAATTTCATCAGCATTGTACTTAACTTCTTTTTTGTCTAATTCTTCATGCTTTTCACCTAGTTTGTCAGTACCATCCCCCCTTTTTAATTTCATCAGTACTATACTTAACTCCTTTCTTAACTAATTCTTCATGCTTTTCTGTTATTTTATCAATACCATCCCCCTCCTGCACTTTCTCCTTTTTCCTTATTCTAATAGTTATGTCATTCCTTAAAGCCAACTGTATTAAGTTATATATATAAAAGAAGATATGCAAGGAATTTCTTTTTTGGGAATTGAATCAGGACCATTGTAATAATTCAGTTAGTTGCTCTCCCACTAGTTAAGAGATCTGGGAAGACAGACTGGGAGATAGACAGAGAAGACAGAGGACTGGAATAGACTGGAAGACAAAGACCCTCGTGGTGGCTGTCCTTCATTATCTCAATTTCACTAAGTTAACACCTTGTTGTAAGATTACTTGTTTCAAGCACACTTAGCCCTCTACAGATATTAATAAAAATAGGGTGAGGGAAAGTATTTTTATAACCACAGACATAAGAAGACCACACAAAAGAAAACTGAAAAGGTGACTGACCAAGGCATGTTGATCTATGGAATTGAGATCAAGTAGATTTGCTTATGGGAAATGGAGTTACTAGGTAGGTTGTGAACACGATAAAAAGTCAGGTTTTGTGAGTAGTTTAATCATTCCCTAGCCCTTCTCTCAGAGTTGAGTTCAGAAAGTATAAAGTATCAAAATTTGAGTCATTCTTAGCCATGAAATTTCAGATGATTAATTTATTTTAAGGGAAAGGACATATTCCTTAGAATAAAAGCTAAGTAGTGCAGTTGATATAAAATAGAGTAGAAATCCTTCATATTATTGAATATGACTTCTGTTTTATGTTTTGCTTGACATTTATCATCAAACTATTTCTAAATTAAACATTAAATTTTATTTCTAAATTAAAACAACAAATTATTTCTCTTGTTCTACCTATCAAGAAATCTTGCTTATTTTTACTCTGAAAAACCAGGCATTGTAAAGCTCCTTTAATGACCCTAAAGTTCTCTGCCAAGAATTAATACTAATACTCTACTGGTATTTTTGTATAACTATGAATCATGGAACACTAGTCTCCAAAAAGTTGAAAATTTTTTACTATTCAAAAGACAATGAGATGCACAGGTTTATGTGATCAGACTAACACATAATAAATAAAGAAATACAGGGATAAACTGGAGTAAATGATGATTTCAAAGAAATGTATGATCAACCTTTTCCTTCACATCAAAACAGATAGAATATTGCAAATATTTTCTAACATATTCTTTGCTTAATTCCCTTTCCTTTCTTTTTTTTTTTTTTTTTTTGACAAGAGCAGGTACAGGATGGGGTTGGTGAGAAATAATTGATGTAAAGCCCACTCATCAATTAATTGTTTTAAAAAAGGAAAGACACGATTAAAAAAAAAGATTGATCATATGGTGAAAGTAAGAGATAATTAAGATAGTCAGAGTATTAACAGAAATCAAAAAAGCTCATTATACATTAGATGGCCCCTTAAGATTAATTTGTGGGAAGAAACAGGTAACAATTAGATAAGATAGAGTTATGAACAGATTGTGATTTATATTATTAGAAAAATATATAATAAAAGAAGATATATTTATGACTGTCCAACTTTTCTTTGCTTCCTTGTATTCCTTGTTAATCTTGTATTCGCTGCTGTGTACTTTTTGTTTTATTCCTTTTTTCCTTTTTCATTCTTCCCGCTTCCCCCAACTAGGCTACAATTAAGTATGTATATATTTTTATATACATACATACACAGACATCCATATACACGTCTACACATACCTACATATATATACACATATATGCATATATACATGCATATGGCATGCAACTAAAACAATATTAGTTGGCTGACACATAATGTGGATTTCTCTCTTGATTGAATTTTTAAGTTTGACTTGTCTGAGATCAGTGATTACTAGCCCTACTTTTTTTCCTAATAAATTTTATTCCTGATCCTTGTTACTTTCTTTGTGTATATCTCTTATTTCCTATCCCTGATAACTCTTCTACTTAACTTGTTATTATTTAACCTTCTCCTATCCATGGATCTCTCCCTTATCTTCTCCCCCCAACTTTTCCCTCCTTCTTTATCACATTCCCATTAATCTGCATACTTTATCCCACTTCCTTTAATCTAAATAACCTTCTGTACCCCACCTTATCCTATTTTCTCCCCCACCTTATTTATAGATTTTTCAGGATGCTATATCTATCACAGTGTACACACAAACACACACGTATGTATAGTATGTATATATTGTTCCCTATTTAACCCATTCCCAATATGAGTAAGTTTCAGAACTATGTATGAGCCATCCTCGATCCCCATCTAATGCCTTTGTATCAGTTCTTCTTCACCTTATTCATATGGCATAATTACTACTTTAACCTTTTCTTAGACAGCTTTGTTTTTTAGAGTCAGATCATAATTATCTCTGCACCAATCTTTCTTTTGGTCTACCCAATTACTGGTGTCAGTCTTGGACATATATTTTACATTTCCATGTATAAAATCTAAACAGTTTGTCATTATTGAGTCCCTTGAAATTAGTTTTTGATGTTTGGCTCTTATATGTTCAATTTTCTATTAAGTTCAGGTTTGATTGAGACAAAGTCATGAAAATCTGCAAGTTTGTTGAATGTCCATATTTTTTGTTCAATATTATATTTAATTTTGCTGGACATAATATTTTTGACTATAGGCCTAATTCTTTTAATTGTCAAAATGTAATATTCCAGTACCTATGGTCTTTTACAGTAACTGCTGATAAAATCCTCTACAATTCTAGTTGTAGCTTCAGCATATTTGAATTGCCTTTATTGTAGTTGTTACTGGTTTGTTTCTTGTAAAATTTTCTTTTTGCCCTGGGAGTTTCAAAACTTCGCAATTATGTTCCTATGTATTTTTCTTGTATAATCTCTTTGAGATAATGATTAGTAGATTTTTTTTTCTATTTCTACTTTTCCTTTTTCTTCTATCACTTCAGGACAATTTTCTTTGATTATTTCTTATATTATTGGGTCAAAAGTCTGTTTTAGGTCACAGCTTGCAGGTAGTCCAATTGTTCTCAAATTTTCTCTTCTTGATCTATTCTACAGATCTCTTATTTTTCTTATGTTTGACATTCTCTTCTATTTTTCCCTTTATATTTTATTTTGTTATTTCTTGGTCTCTTATAGCTTCACTTGCTTCCCCTTGCCCAATTCTAATTTTTAAAAGAATAATTTTCTTCCTTAAGACCCTAGATGTCTCTTTCTAATTGCTGATTCAGAATCTCTATTCTCCAAGCTATCCAGGAGATGAAAGTTGCTGTGGTTGGGGTTAAGGCTACCTCTTAACCTAGCTAGCCTCAGGACTCCCTACTTGTTGTTACTGTGGAGTTAGCCTGGAGATGTTTACACTTCACAGGGATTAAACCTGGATTCTAAGGTCTTTCTTTAAATGTTCTCAGGTTGTCTCAGAGGACCTCTCTGTTCTGCCCTGAGTTTTATTTGTCACTGGTCTTTGTCCTGAAGCATAATTTTCTTTTGTCTGTGGAGGAAATCTGGAGAATTTAAGAATTTTTTTTACCTACTCTGTCACCTACCCAGAATCCTCCCTGTGCTAAGCAATTTACAAAAATTATCTTACTTTATCTTCACAACAACCTGAGATGCATGTATCCTCATTTTAAAATGGAGGAAATTGAGGCAAACAGAATCAAGTGATCTGCCCAGGATCATAGAGTTAGTATCAGATTCAGTTCTTTGTGTTCTGGAAATGAGGCAGTGAATAGAATTCTGCACTTGGAATTAGGAAGACTTGAGTTTAAATCCAGCCTCAGATACTCTGCATACTTTCTTATTGGATTGGTGTCATAGTTTTTGTGGTAGATGTTAAAGATTTATTAACATATGAAAATATCTTTCAATTCAATAAACCTTTAAGAGATTCCTATTTAATGTTTGTGGCAGCTCTTTTTGTAGTGGTAAGAAACCGAAAACTGATTAGATGCCCATCAGTGGGAGAATGGCTGAATGAGTTATTGTATATGAATGTTCTGTAAGAAACGACCAGGAGGATGATTTTAGAGAGGCCTGGAGAGACTTATATGAACTGATGCTAAGTGAAATGAGCAGAACCAGGAGATCATTGTACATGGCAACAAGATTATATGATGATCCATTCTATGGACTTGGCTCTTTCCAACAGTGAGATGATTGATGGCAGTTCTATTGATCTTGTGATGAAGAGAGCCATCTACATCCAGAGAGAGGACTGTAGGGACTGAAAATTGATCACAACATAACATTCTCAATCTTGTTGTTATTGTTCGCTTGCAGTTTGTTTTCTTATTCATTTACTTTCTTTTTTTTTAGATCTGATTTCTCTTGTGCAGCAAGAGAATTGTATAAATATGTTTATACATATTTGATTTAACATATATTGAATTGCTTGTCATCTAAGGGAGAAGGTGGGAGGAAAGATGAGAAAATCTGAAACACAAGGTTGTGAAAGGGTCAGTGTTGTCAAATTATCTGTGCATATATTTTGAAAATAAAAAGCTTTATTTAAAAAAAACAAAAGATTCCTATTTGGAAAACTCTACTAGACTGTATTAGGCACTAGTTATCCAAAGATAAAAGCCAAAAGATATATTTGTTGAGTACTGATTTTGTGCAAAGCATTGTGTTAGATGCCGGGGGGTGGAGTGGGGTGGGGTGGGGGGTGGGGGTGGAATATAAGAAATCTAACTCATACCTGTTTATGAGAGCAGACTGTTTAAATTTCAGTATGAACATTTATTCAGAGTTTGGCAAACGATACAAATCAGGACTTGATTTATAGTTTTGTTAATTGTGTAGGCTTAAAAAAATGCTGAAGAAAATCTTAATTACAATGGTTAAATTTAAAAATGTACCCTGCATATATGATGACCAGTTCTGATGGACCAGGCCATCCTCAGCAATGAGATCAACCAAATCATTTCCAAAGGAGCAGTAATGAACTGAACCAGCTATGCCCAGAAAAAGAACTCTGGGAGATGACTAAAAACCATTACATTGAATTCCCAATCCCTATATTTATGCACACCTGCATTTTTGATTTCCTTCACAAGCTAATTGTACAATATTTCAGAGTCTGATTCTTTTTGTACAGCAAAATAACGTTTTGGTCATGTATACTTATTGTGTATCTAATTTATACTTTAATATATTTAACATCTACTGGTCATCCTGCCATCTAGGGGAAGGGGTGGGGGGTAAGAGGTGAAAAATTGGAACAAGAGGTTTGGCAATTGTTAATGCTGTAAAGTTACCCATGCATATATCCTGTAAATAAAAAGCTATTTAAAAAAAATGTACCCTGCATATATTTTTCCCCTCTGAGTCAGTTCTTAAACATTTAGCAGCTCAGCCTTTCTTAAAAAATTATTTTGCTTAATGTATTTTATTTCAGTTTTCTTCTCAAAATGAATTTTGTATCACAAACAGTCCAGTGAAGTATGTAGATTAGGTAGTATTATTCTTAGTTTATGGAAGCACAGATGGGTGAAATAATTTTTTCAGTAATTTATTTAAAAATATCTGGTTTGTTTAGTGGGATGTAAGCTCCATATGTGTCAGCAGTATGATATGGCAGCCAAGAAAGCTATTAAAACAAATTACCTTAAGGGAGATATGATAATAATTCTATAAAATTCTGTTGTATTCCCTTCTGATCAGACTATATTTTAAAGAAATATTGATGTCACCCAAAGTTAAGATCTGTTTTTGCTCCTGAAAGACATAATAAATACTGACAAGAAAGATAATTTCTAATCCTTTATCGCATTCTTGTCTGGAAAAAAAATATTATTCAGTAAGATTGGAATTAAAAGAAAATACTTAATCTCAATTCCAGAGGCAGTTTTCCTAATTTTTTTAATTGGTGTGGTGGCTCATAGCTTATAGTTATGAATAAGAAGATGCCAATTTTTCCTTATCATGGAGAGACTTTCTAGCTATTGTCCCTTAACAGATAGGAATTGAGATGGCTAACAGGAGAATTGTTTGTTAGTCCCCAAAAAGGGATCCTACCTATTTCTAATGACAGAAAAAAATCCCAATCCCTCCTTAGCAGTGTCTCCTCAACTTTTGAAAAAGAACTAGTTAAGGATTTCAAGGAGGGGGAAAGTTCTACCAATGTCACAAGTATTAGTTATTCTGCCATAAGTATATTTTGGTCACATGTGCCCACCTGACTCTAAAGGTCTTCCATATGGAAGAGCTACAAAAATCTACTCTTTCCAGTGAGGTATATGGAATGGTGTGTTTACAATGATTATGTTTTGGTACTATATTTAAAGGCAGCTAGGTGATGCAGTGGTTAGAACACTAAAGCTGAATTGGAAATTTGGAACCTTAAGCACTTAACTTGCTGTGTGACTCTAAACTCTTACTTTTCTTATGTAAAATGAGAATAACAATAGCATCTACTTCCAAGACTTGTGAAAAGCAAACGAGAGAATTCTTTGCAAAACCAAAGAGGTATATAAATGCTAGTTATTATATCATTGTTCTTAATATAGGCAGCAGGTGGTAGTAAAGAGCAAAGCATGTTGAGCTACCAATACACAGTAGAGGTAAGGGGGGAGACTTAGAATATCTTTTCACTTTGAGGGGAGTGGCTGTTTTTTAAAATCGAGCTGACTAAGGACAGTCATCTATTAAACCCTATTTTCTTTCCCAGGCTCCAGTCTTTCGTTATCAGATGCCTATTGGACATATTGAATTGGATGCTCCAAAGACATTTTAAACTCAATATATCCAAAACTGAACTCATTATCTTTTCCCCTAAACTCTTTCCTTTTCCTAATTTTTCTGCTGTTGTTGAAATCAACATCATTCTTCCTGTTACTCAGCCTCATAACTTATATGTCATCTCTGACTCTTCACTCTCACCCCCCACACACATTCAATTTTTTGGCAAGACTTGTCTTTGTACCATCTCTTGTAAATATCCTTTTCATTTCTCTGACACTGTCATTTTGCTGTTGAAAGACCTGAATATTATTTCATACCTGGACTACTGCAGTATCATAATTTCAGATCTCTCCCCATGCTAGCCCATCCTCTACCTAGTAATCAAAACAATCTTCCTAAAGTGCAGGTCTGACCATATCACATACCACTCCCACCCCCCCCCCCCAACTCACCCCAAGATTCAGTAAACTTCATTTACTCATTATTTCTCATCCTAAATATAAAATTCTCAATTTGGTTTTCAAAGTCTCTCATAATCTGTCCCTTTTCCCATTTTTCCAGTCTTCTTATACTTTACTCTCTCTCCATAAGCTCTTTGATTCAGTGACATTCACCTTACTATACCTCACACCTCTTGACTACATTTTTAACTGACTGTTCCCCTGTGCTTAGAATGCTAGCTCCTCTTCATCTCCATGTCCTGATTTCCCTGGCTTCCTTCAAGAACCAGCTAAAATCCCGTTTTATATGAGAAGCCTTTCCTGTTCCCACTTAATGTGGGAAAATTCCAAGCTCTCCAGATTTCCCTCACAAATTAGACATAACTGCACCTCAGGGTGAACATAGTGCAGCTAAAAACAAATAGGAGTTGGTGCAGAAGTGATCCTCCTGAGACAATCAGATCTGAAGAAAGATCCCACCACATAGGTTTGGCCCCTGTGAGATGTAAACACTGCCAGACAGTTCTAATAAAACTATAAGCAATGAGTCCCCAGGGTCATCTGAGTTGGGAGATAGCCTTGGCCACAGGAACTTTTACTTCCCAAATAGTATAGGGAGTGGATTGAGTCAGGAAATTTGAGGGAACCTCTGCTAATAAGGAGCACCAGACCTAACTATACTGCAAGAGATTTGGCCTCCAGTGAGAATCAGTGGGCCAGGGATGTTGTTGAATGTGGGCACTTCCAGGATGGAAGAGTTCTCATTTTGGAGTTTCAGGTCAGAGGAAAGAACTGAAGGAGATCATGAGGCAAGAAATACAATTCCACTTCTTCACTACAAGATGAGAAGTGATTACACTAATCAGTTCTTCTTCTTATTTTTTTTAATGAACAGGCAAAGTAGAAAGAACCCAATCATAGAAAGTTACTTTGTAAATAGGGAAGACCAAGATTCATCTTCAGAGGAGGATATTGAAGTAAACAAAAAAAGCCTCTACTTCCCCATAATGTTAAATGGTTACCTGCTCCAAAAGAATTCATAGAAGAAATCAACAAAAAGTTTAAAAATCAAATGAAAAAGGTTGAGGAAAAACTAAAAAAAAATCCAAGAAAAATAGGAAAATTATAAAAAGAAAATCAAACAACTTAAAAAGAAGATCTAGATTCTTAAGGGGGGAAATGAATATTTAAAATTAGATTTGGGCAAGGGGAAGTCAGTGAAATGATAAGAGACCAAGAAACAATATAACAAAATACAAAATGAAAAAATAGGAGACAATTGAGACATCTCTTTAAAAAAACCATCAGATCAAGAAGAATAATTGGGTTACTTGAAAGGTATGACCAAAAAAAGGAGTCTGGATACAGCAGTTTGAGAAATAATTAAGGAAAATTGTCCTGAAGTGTTCAAACAAGAGGAGAAAGGAGAAAAGGAAAAAAAAAAAGTGTTGATCACCACCTGAAAGAGATCCTACAAGAAAAACCTAGAGGATCCTTATTGCTAAATTTTGAAACCCCTGATTATATTCCATGTGATTTTCATTACATCATGATCTGAAAAAAATGCATTTACTTTTCTGCCTTTTTGTATTTGATTTTGAGATTTTTATATCTTAATACATGGTCAGTTTTGTATAGGTTTCATGAACTGCCAAGAAGAAAGTAAACTCCTTTCTGTCTCCATCCATTTTTCTCCAAAGATCTATCATACCTAACTTTTCTAACATTCTGTTTATCTCCTTAACTTCTTTCTTATTTATTTTGTGGTTCAATTTATCTAGTTCTGAAAGAGCAAGGTTGAGATCCCCCACTAGTATAGTTTGTTGTCTATTTCTTCTTGCAGTTCTCTTAACTTCTCCTCTACGAATCTAGATGCTATACCACTTGGTGCATATATATTTAGTATTGATATTGCTTCATTATCTATGGTACTCTTTAGTAAAATATAGTTTCCTTCTTTATTAGATCTATCTTTGCTTTTACTTGATCTGAGATTAGATTGCTACTCCTGCTTTTTTTACTTCATCTGAAGCATGATAGATTCTGCTCCAGCCCTTTACCTTCACTCTGTATATATCACTCTGCTTTAAATATGTTTCTTGTGAAAAAATTTTGGGGGTGGAGCCAAGATGGCAGAGACAAAACAGGTTTCTCTCTGACCTTCTCTACAACCTTCACACTAATTATGAAATCCAGCTTCTGAATTAGCTCTGGATCAGCAGAACCCACAAATATTGGGAATGCAACAAATTATCAGCAGAAGATAATTTTGAAGATAACCAGAAAATGTCTGTTTCAATTGGAAATGGAAGGGAGGCAGATCAGCCCAGTACAAACACCAGCATAGACAGTTCAGAGACCTGGGACTGTGCAGTCTCTGTGTGACAGAGAATCTACTGGAGAAAACAGAAAAGGTCTGTTTCAATCAGAAACAGGAGGAAGGCAGCTAAGCGCAAACAGCTGACCACAAATGCCAGTGCAGACAGCACAGAGCCCCAGGGTATTGCTGACTCCTCCAGTGTTGCTGATTCTGTGTGGCAGAAAATCTACAGTGAGTAGTCCACAGGAATCTACAGTAGTATTGGCCACTCTGCTCTGGTTGCAAGCCAGTATATCAGCAGAGAAGTTATAAAACACCCAACACAAACCCAAAAGATCAATAGTGAACCCCTAAATGCCACAATATCATGGGACCTGGCCACATCCATTCAGCACGAGGAGTGAATCAACACTGACCCAGAATAGCCACTTGGGAAACATCCCCTAAAGGCAGACCTTAACTTAAAAAAATGAGTAAAAAAGTAAAGAGGACTCTGATGATAGTTTTTATGGTGAAAGAGAAGAACAGATATCAAACTCTGAGGAGACTAAAGTCAGATTGTCTCCAGATGAAGCCACAAAAGGCGATATAACCTAGTCTCCATCATACAAGGCTCTCCTAGAAGAAATTAAAAAGGATCTTAAAAGAGAGCTAGAAGAAAAATGGGGAAAGGAAATGAAAAATTTGCAAGAGGGTTTGGAAAAGGCAACACAGAAACTATCTGAAGAAAATTCACTACAAAATAGATTTAATGAAATGAAGAAAAGCATATAATTCATTAAAAGATAGATTTGGGCCAAGATGGCAGAGAAGGCACACACGACTGTCTAAGCTCCTCTCATTCCCCTCATAACCAACTATTTAATTCAGCCTCAAAAATAGCTCTTCGCTGCTTAAATTCACGAAGATCAGAAGCACTACAACTTACCAGCAGAAGTCAATCTGGAAGATTGACAGGAAAGGTTTGTCCTGAGGGGCCAGGAGCAGACTAACATAGGCAGCAAGAGGCTAGCATCCTGAGCAGACCAGGGGCAGGGGTGATCTCTGTGGCTAGAGAAGTTATAGAGATGACTCTGCTATAGGCTAACTGCTCTACCTTGATTACAAAGCAGTAAACTAGCAGACAAATTAAAGCCTAAAACAGAGGGTACTCTAAAAAATGCCAGAACCTAACAAGATCTGGCTGTAATCACTCAAACCCGGAAGTGACTCAGGCAGACTGTAACACAGCCCTGCAGCCACATCCTGCAGTTCGGGGCTTTTGTGGGGGCAGTTATAAACCTGCATAGAAGGGGGGCACAGCCTGGGTAGCCTCTAACCTGCAAGGTGGGGGGCTCGGCCCGGGGCAATAGAACTTCCCCAGCAGGACTGTGGTTCCCAGGGCAGAGACACTTTTGGTCCCTGCTAGTCCATTCACTGTTCAGCCACTAATACCCACAGCCCCAGGGCAGGATTTGGCTTAGGGTAATGAAACTCTCACAACTCAGCATCTAGCCCCAGGGCAGTTGTTATCTCACACAGTGGGGGTTCTTTGCAGGGCACTTTCCCAGCTTGGCCCTGCAGGCCTGAGTTACTTCTGGGTGGGGAATTCTTTCCCAGAGCACTCCAGTACCTCGCTGCTTTTTGTAGCTAGGTGGCAGGACAGCTACCTGTCCATACACCTTTCACTGCTCTGTAGAGGAAGCTGGTAATTTGAGTGATTACAGGGTAAGGCCCTGAAGGCAGACCCTACAGGTTTTAAAATGAGTAAAAAATTCAAAAGGACAATTGATAACTTCTATTCAGAAAGACACCTGCTTTTCAACCCTGAGGAGACTAATAACAGACAGTCTCCAGACAATTGTTGGTCCTCAATACAAAAGGATCTACTAGAAGAGACTATTAAAAACCTTAAAAGAGAAGTAGAAGAAAAATGGGGAAAGGAAAGAGAAGCTATGCAAGAGAGCACAGAAAAGGCATATAATTCATTAAAAGAAAAATTTGATAAAGAGAAAAAAGAAAATAACTTCCTGAAATGTGAATTGGAAAAGGTAAAAAACTCCCAAGGAAGTGCAGGGAAACAGAATTTGTGAAATGGAGAAAGAAAATAACTCACTAAAAAAGAAAATTAGTGAAATGGAAAAAAATTCCATAGAGCAAAACAACCCATTTAAAAACTCAATTGGACATATACAAAAAGAAGTAAAAAAAGCTGATGAAGAAAATAACTCACTAAAAATCAGAACTGAAAAAATAGAAATGACTGATTCATTGAGACATCAAGAATCAGTCAAGCAAAACCAAGAAAATGAAAGATTGGAAAAAAAAATGTCAAATATTTACTTGGAAAAAACAACAGACCTGGAAAACAGATCTAGGAGAGATAACCCTGAGGATCATTGGACTACCTGAAAATTATGATGATAAAAAGAGCCTAGATACTATTTTTCAAGAAATCATCAAAGAGAACTGCCCAAAAGTAATAGAATTGGAAGGTAAAATAGGCGTTGAAAGAATTCATCAAACACCTTCTGAAAAAGACCCTACAATAAAGACTGAGGAATATTGTGGCCAAATTTCAGAATTTTCAGACTAAAGAAAAAATTTTACAAGCAGTCAGGATAAGCAGTTCAAATACTGAGGTGCCACAATAAGGGTCACGCAAGATCTGGCTGCCTCAACATTAAAGGATCAAAGGGCCTGGAATCTGATATTCTGAAAGGCAAAAGAACTTGTAATGCAGCCAAGAATAAACTACCCAGCTAAGCTGAGCATTTTTTTCCATGGAAGAAGATGGACATTTAATGAAACAGAGGAATTCCATTTGTTTCTAAGGAAAAAACCAGACTTAAACAAAAAAATTTAATCTCTAACAACAGGACTCAAGTGAAGTAGAAAAAGGTAAAAGGAACTCTTGAGAACTATATTTCTGTTGTGGATATACATAAAAACCACATGTATAATTTGATTTTACTGAAATAACATAAAAAAGGAAGTAGAAATGGAAAGGGGATAGTGTCAGAAAAAGGGAAAAGGGGAGATAAAAAGAGGGAAACTACATGTGATGATGAGGCAAAGGAAACCTATCATATCTGAGAGAACTTAGATAGGGGGAGGAATATTGTGGGAATCCTACTTTCATCAGAGTTGGCTCAAAGAGGAAATAATTGACATACTTGTTTTATAGAGAATCTTCTCTCACCTCATTAAAAAGTGGAAGAGGAAAAGGGAAAAGGAAAAAGAGTAATAAGGGAAGGGTACAAGAAAGGGGAAGGGATTCAAAGGGAGGAGAGAGGGATACTAAAGAGGGAGAGCTGCATAACACAAGTGGGACCGATAAGTTTAATACTAGTGGGGGGGGGGGGGAAGCGGGGAAAGAAAAAGAAAAGCATAATCTGGGGATATTAGGATGGCAGGAAATACAGATTTAGTAATTCTAACCGTAAATGTGAATGGGATGAACTCCCCCATAAAGAGGAGGCAGATAGCAGACTGGATCAAAGGTCAGAACCCTACAATATGTTGTTTACAGGAAACACATTTAAAACAGGGAGATACATACAGAGTAAAGATAAAAGGCTGGAGGAGAATCTATTATGCTTCAGGTGCAGTCTTAAAAGAAGAGGTAGCCATCCTTATCTCAGATCAAGCAAAAGCAAAAATTGATCTAATTAAAAGAGATAAGGAAGGAAACTATATCTTGCTAAAGGGTACTATAGACAATGAAGCAATATCAGTATTAAACATATATGCACCAAGTGGTATAACATCTAAGTTCCTAAAGGAGAAGTTAAGAGAGTTGCGAGAAGAAATAGACAGCAAAACCACAATAGTGGGAGATTTCAATCTTGCACTCTCAGAATTAGATAAATCAAATCACAAAACAAATAAGAAAGAAATTAAAGAGGTAAATAGAATATTAGAAAAATTAGGTATGATAGATCTCTGGAGAAAACTGAATGGTGACAGAAAGGAGTATACTTTCTTCTCAGCAGTTCATGAAACCTACACAAAAATTGACCATATATTAGGACATAAAGACCTCAGAATTAAATGCAGGAAGGCAGAAATAGTAAATGCTTTCTTTTCAGATCACAATGCAATAAAAACTACCTTCAACAAAAAGGTGTAAATAGACCAAAAAGTAATTGGAAACTCAATAATCTCATCTTAAAGAATGATTGGGTGAAACAGCAAATTATAGACACAATTAATAATTTCACTTAAGATAATGACAATGGTGAGACATCATACCAAAATTTGTGGGATGCAGCCAAAGCGGTAATAAGGGGAAATTTTAGATCCTTAGAGGCTTACTTGAACAAAATAGAGAAAGAGAAGATCAATGAATTGGGCTTGCAACTTAAAAAGCTACAAAAAGACCAAATGAAAAACCCCCAATCAATTACTAAACTTGAAATTCTGAACTTAAAAGGAGAAATTAATAATATTGAAAGTATAAAAAAAAAAAAAAAACTATTGAGCTAATAAATAAAACTAAGAGTTGGTTTTATGAAAAAACCAATAAAATTGATAAACCTTTGGTAAATCTGATTAGAAAAAGGAGAGAATAAAATCATATAATTAGTCTTAAAAATGAAAAGGGAGAACTTTCCACCAATGAAGAGGAAATTAAAGAAATAATAAGAGGTTACTTTCCCAACTTTATGCGAATAAATTTGATAACTTAAATGAAATGGATGATTATCTCCAAAAATATAGGCTTCCCAGATTATCAAAGGAGGAAGTAAATTGCTTAAATTGTCCCATTTCAGAAAAAGAAATAAAACAAGCTATTAATCAACCCCCTAAAAAAAAAATCCCCAAGACCAGATGGATTTACATGTGAATTCTACCAAACATTCAAAGAACAATTAGCCCCAATGCTTTATAAACTATTTGAAAAAATAGGGAATGAAGGAGTCCTACCAAATTCCTTTTATGACACAGACATGGTACTGATACTTAACCAGGTAGGTTGAAAACAGAGAAAGAAAATTATAGACCAACTTCCCTAATGAATATTGATGCTAAAATCTTAAATAAGATATTAACAAAAAGACTACAGAAAATCATCCCCAGGATAATACACCACGATAAAGTAGGATTTATACTAGGAATGCAGGGCTGGTTCAATATTAGGACAACTATCAATATAATTGGCCATATTAATAACCAAATTAATAAAAACCATATGATCATCTCAATAGATGCAGAAAAAGCATTTGATAAAATCCAACATCCATTCCTATTAAAAACATTTGAGAGTATAGGAACAAATGGACTTTTCCTTAAAAATAATCAGTAGCATCTATTTAAAACCAGCAGTAAGCATCATATGTAATGGGGATAAACTGGAACCATTCCCAGTAAGATCAGGAGTGAAACAAGTTTGCCTACTATCACCATTACTATTCAATATTGTATTAGAAATGCTAGCCTTGGCAATAAGAGTTGAGAAAGAGATTAAAGGAATTAGAGTAGGTAATGAGGAAACCAAATTATCACTCTTTGCATATGATATGTTGTTATCCTTAGAGAACCCCAGAGAGTCTACTCAAAATTATTAGAAATAATCCCTAATCTTAACAAAGTTGCAGAATACAAAGTAAACCCACATAAGTCATCAGCATTTTTATACATCGCTAACAAAATCCAACAATTAGAGTTACAGAGAGAAATTCCATTTAAAGTAACTATTGATAGCATAAAATATTTAGGAATCTATCTGCCAAGGGAAAATCAGAAACTATATGAGCAAAATTACAAAACACTTTCTGCGCAAATAAAGTCAAATCTAACCAATTGGAAAAATATTAAATGCTCTTGGATAGGGTGAGCAAATATAACAAAGATGACAATACCACCTAAACTAATCTATTTATTTAGTGCTATACCAATCAGACTCCCAAAAACTATTTTAATGACCCACAAAAAATAACAATAAAGTTCATATGGAAAAACAAAAGATCAAGACTTTCAAGGAAATTGATGCAAAAAAAAATCAAATAAATTTGGCCTAGCTGTACCAGATCTAAAATTATATTATAAGGCAGAGGTTACCAAAACCAAAACCAATATGTATTGGCTAAGAAATAGACTAGTTGATCAGTGGAATAGGTTATGTTCAAAGGACAAAACAGTCAATAACTTTAATAATCTAGTGTTTGATAAACCCAAAGACACCAGCTTTTGGGATAAGAACTCATTGTTTGATAAAAATTGCTGGGAAAATTGGAAATTAATATGGCAGAAACTAGGCATTGACCCACACTTAACACTGTACACCAAGATAAGGTCAAAATGGGTTCATGACTAGACATAAAGAATGAGATTATAAATAAATTAGAAGAACATAGGATAGTTTACCCCTCAGACCTGTGGAAGAGGAAGGAATTTATGACCAAAGAGGAACTAGATATCATTATTGATCACAAAAGAGAAATTTTTGATTATATCAAATTGAAAAGTTTTTGTACAAACAAAACTAATGCAGACAAGATTAGAAGGGAAGCAATAAAGTCGGAAAACATTTTACAGTCAAAAGTCCTTATAAAGGCCTCATTCCCAAAATATATAGAGAATTGACTATAATTTATAAGAAATCAAGCCATTCTTCAATTAATAAATAGTCAAATATCAACAGACAATTCTCAGATGAAGAAATTGAAACTATTTCTAGCCATATGAAAAGATGCTCCAACTCATTATTAATCAGAGAAATGCAAATTAAGACAACTCTGAAATACTACTACACACCTGTCAGATTGGCTAGAATGACAGGGAAAGACAATGTGGAATGTTGGAGGGGATGTGGAAAAACTGGGACACTGATACATTGTTGGTGGAACTGTAAATTTATCCAGCCATTCTGGAGAATGATTTGGAACTATGCTCAAAAAGTTATCGAACTGTGCATATCCTTTGATCCAGTAGTGTTACTACTGGGCTTATATCCCAAAGAGATTTTAAAGAAAGGAAAGGGACCTGTATGTGTAAGAATATTTGTGGCAGCCATTTTTGTAGTGGCAAGAAACTGGAAACTGAGTGGATGCCCATAAATTGGAGAATGGTTGAATAAATTATGGTATATGAATATTATGGAATATTATTGTTCTGCAAGAAATGACCAGCAGGATGATTTCAGAAAGGCCTGGAGAAACTTACATTAATTGATACTAAGTGAAATGAGCAGGACCAGGAGATCATTGTATACTTCAACAACAATACTATATGATGATGAATTCTGATGGACATGGCTCTCTTCAACAATGAGATGAACCAAATCAGTTCCAATAGAGCAGTAATGAATTGAGCCAGCTACACCCAGTGAAAGAACTCTGAGAGATGACTATGGACCACTACATAGAATTCCCAATCCCTCTATTTTTGTCCACCTTCATTTTTTATTTCTTTCACAGGCTAATTGTACACTATTTCAAAGTCCGATTCTTTTTGTACAGCAAAATAACTGTCTGGACATGAATACATATATTGTATTTACCTTATACTTTAACATATTTAACATGTATAGTCAACCTGCCATCTGGGGGAAGGGGTGGGGAGGAGGGGAAAAGTTGGAACAAAAGCTTTTGCAATTGTCAATGCTGAAAAATTACCCATGTGTATATCTTGTAAATCAAAAGCTATAATAAAAAAAAAGAAAAAGAAAAAGAAAGAAAGTCTTATGAAATGGAAACCAGCTCATATCTCCCTTTGGGGATTCAACTGGAGTTGATTTGCCTTTAGCAACCTCAGGATTTGGAGTTTGTTTTCTCTCTCCATAAAAGCTGTCTATGGTGAAAGTTCTTTTTGGTTTTTTGCTCATTTTAAAAACTTTTGGTCTGCTCTTAATGAAAAGGAATGCCAGCTGCTTTAGTTTGCCATGGGACAGTTATGCTGATTGACTTCCGGTGCTGGATAATTGGGGCTAGGTCCCAAGTTCTTCTGGGTATCAGTGGTTTACAATTTGCCTTTTGTAGCAAATCTGCTAGATCACCTACTTGCAACCAGGACACAGTAGCCTAAGAAGCTCACAGAAGATTCCCAGGTGTGTTGAACATGCAATGCTCTGACTCCCTGCCCCAGCTTCTTGCCCTGTCTCCCTGTGCTGCAGTCTGGGCTCTGTCAACTGTTCCCCTTCCATTTGAAAAAGACCTGTTCTGAAGTTCTTTCAAGGTATCTTCTTTTAGAAATGTGTTGTACTCCAAATATTTGTGGTTCTTTGACTTCAAAACCAGTGTAGAGGCTTAATCTGCTGTTGGTTTGACAGAAGGCTAGAGGAGATCACAGAAAAGTCCTGTCTTTCCCTGCCATTTTGGCTCTGCCCCTAAACCCCCAAATAGAAGAGAAAATTTTACAAGCAATAACAAGAACAACAAAACCCCTCAATTCAAATATGCTGGGATCACAATCAGAATCACACAAGATCTGTCAGTGACTACAATAAAAGACCATAAGTCTTGGAATATGATAGATTTAAGCTCTATAAGTTGCAGCTGAAAATATTATATTCGATAAAATTAAGCATAATGCTGAATGGAAAAAAGTTACATTCAATGAATTGCCAGATTTTCTGGATCTGAACTTGATAAAAAATTTTACATAAGAGTCAGCATAGAGCACTAATTTCAAGAGACTCAATGAGGATAAACAGTTTATGTTTTATACATGGAAATATAAACCACATGTGTAAGATTTTATTGGCAATTAGGTAGTTCAAAAGAAAAATTGGCATAGAGTTGAGAATCATGTGATTCTAAAAAGTAAAAACAAGTAGGGTAAGGCAAAAAGAAGTAGGAAAAGGCGAAAACAGTAATTATGTTATACAAATGAGGTGTGAGAACAAGAATTGACACAGAATTTTTAGATTGAGAAGAAGGACTTGTAGTTCTGAAATCCTACTTACACTGGGAATGGATTAAAGAGGGAACAATACATATGTATCCATAAGAGAATAAAGTCCTCCAGAATTTATAAAGAAATGAGGAGAAGGGAACAGGAGGAGAGATATAGAAAGAAGGGTGTATAGATTAATGGAAATGGAATATAGAGGGAGGAAAAGAGTGGTGGGAGGAGCAAAAAATGGAAGAGTATGGTAAATAAATAAATAAATATGGTAAATAAATAAAAAAAAAATGGAAGGGCATGGTAAATAAGAGATACAAAAACACAGTAACAATGACCAGGAGTAGAATTTATTAGAAAAAAAGTAGGAGTACTAATCATTGATTTCAAAGTCAAAATTAAAAAAGATTCAGTCAAAAAAGAAATCTACATTCTCATATTAATATTGTTTTAGATATATGTATGTGTATATGTACATATATGTGTGTATGTGAGTAGGTAGGTAAGTGGATGTATGTATATGTATACCTACATATGTCTGTATGTATATATACATAAATATATCCATGCTTAACTGTACCCTGTGTGGGGGAGGGGGAGAGGAAAGAGGTAAAAAAGAATAAAGTAAAAAATATACAGTAGAGAACAAAAGAAAACTTGCAAGGAAGCAAAGAAAAGATGGACAGTTCTGAATATAGTGTCTTCTATTATATGCTTTCTTGAAATGCAAATTTATTGTTACATATTTTGAATTCTTATGTTCTGATGTACAAGTCACCTTTTTCTGTCTTTTCCTTTTCTATTTTGTCTTTTCCCTCTACTTTGTATTTGTTTTAAATAAATACACTTAAAAAAGAACATTCTCTCACAGTTTGTAAGCCTTAAAATAAAAACATAGCTTAACATTTATTTTACAATATGATATTAATGCAGATAAATGAAATCTAAACCAATCAAAAAATACAAAAAGTCATGCTGGTACACCTAACTAACTAGGAGAGGGAAAAGGACTTAGCTAAGAAGTAGGAGAGGCCCTATGGCTCTCACTGCTCTAGAATTGCAGATTTTTGGCTAGGGCACTAATATGTGTTGTAGCAGAATACTAATCCAGATCTTTTGAAAAGCTGTTCAAGTACTTAATAGTGCTTAGTACATAGAAGGGATCTCTTCCTTTTTTCATCTCTTATCACATAGCCTGCTTCCAAGCTTGCTTTTCCAGTCCCCTTCCTCTCTCCTAGGTTTCTCATGTCTCTTCTTCCTGCAGTACCTTTTGTTTATCCCCCAAAAGGATAAGCAACATCGTTCCTGAAGAGAAGGTCAGTCTCCCCATTCAAAAGAGGTGTAATATAGGTAGAATCTGCTGTTTCTCTATTTTATTGATGTTATTGATGTTTCCTACAATTTAGAAATTATAAGAAAATTATCAGCATAATTGACCATATCAATAAAAAAACAACCAAAAATCATGATTATTTAATAGTGCAGAAAAGACTTTGGAAATAATATAATGGTCATTCATATTCCAAACACTAGAAAGCATAGGAATAAATTGGACTTTCTTTAAAATGATATCTAAAATACTCAATAAGCATTGTCTGTAATGGAGAAAAACTTTCCATTAAGATCAGGAATAAAGCAAAGACACCCATTATCACCACTATTATTCAATATGATACTAGAAATATTCACTGTAGCAATAAGAGAAGAAAAAGAAATTGAAGGAATTCAAGTAAACAGTGAGAAAACAAAACTATTATTCTTTGTAGATTATATGATGGTATATTTAGAATTCTAGTGCATCATCTAAAAACTATTTGAAACAATTAACTTCATCAAAGTGGTAAGATATAAAATAAATCCATACAAAGCATTTGATTTTTTTCCCTGAGGCAATTGGGGTTAAGTGACTTGCCCAGGGTCTCACAGCCAGGAAGTGTCAAGTGTTTGATGCCACAAATCTTCCTGACTTCAGGGCTGGTGCTTTATCCACTACACCAACTAGATGCCCCATCATTTGCATTTCTATATATTGTCAACAAAGTCCAGCAGGAATAGATTGAAGTTCCACTTAAAATAATTCCAGACATGTTTAACCTGTATCAGATTGCTTGCTGTCTTAGAGAAAGGGTGGAGAAGGAGGAGAGACAGAACAATTTGGAATGCAAGATTTTATATAAGTGAATGTTGAAAACTATCTTTTATGTATTTAGAAAAATAAAATACTAGTAAAAAAAGAAAAGAAAAAGAAAAAAAGAATTGAAAATAATATAAGTAAAATTTGGGAGTTTACCTGTTAAGATAAACCCAGTAACTTTATGGTCACAATTACAAAACAGTTTTCACACAAATAACCTCAGATCTAAACTATTGGAGAAATATTAATTGCTCATGGGCAGTTTGATCTGATGTAATAGAAATGACTGTTCCACTTAAATTAATTCACCTGTTCAATCCCATTCCACTCAAACTACCAAAAGTGATTTTATGGAGGTATCAAAGTAACAATAAAATTCATCTGGGAGAACTAATTCATCTGGTGAAGAATACCAAGAGTATCAATGAAAAAAATGCAAAGGAAGGTGGTGGCCTATTTGTACTACATCTCAAACAAATTAGTAAACATTAAACCAGTCTGGTACTAGCTAAGAAATGAAGTGGTGGAGCACTGGAATAGATTAGGTACACAATACAGAGTATAAAATGATCAGAATAAGCTAGTGTTTTATAAACTCAAAGAACCCATCTTTTGGAACAAGGACTATTTGATATAAATTGCTGAGAAAAATTGGAAAGCAGTTTGGCAGAAATCAATATCATACTGATGTTTACCAACATAAAATTAAAAAGGGTACATGATGTAGGGTGATATAATAAGCATATAAGCAGAACATGCAAAAGTTTTCCTGTCAGGACTTGGGATAAGGGAAGAATTTATGACAAAATAAAAGATAGCATTATGGGATGTAAATGCATAATTTTGATTACATCAAATTAAAAAAGAATTTATACAAACAAAACCAATGCAGTTAAGATTTGAAGGAAAGCAGGAAACTGGGAAAATATTTTTACAGCAAGTTTTTCTGATTAAAGGATTCGTTTCGCAAATATATACAGTATTTAGTCAAATTTATAAGAATAAAAGTCATTCCCAATTGAGAAATGGTCAATCAATATGAACAGGCAATTTTGATATGAAGAAATCAAATCTATCTGGTCATATGAAAAAGGTTCTAAATCACTCAATTCTAAGGTACCACCTCACACCTATTAGTTTGGCTATAACAGAAAAGGAAAATGGTAAATGCTAGAGGGAATATGGGAAAACTAAGGCATTGCTGATGTAGTTGTAAAGTAATCTAACCTTTTTGGAGAACAATTTGAAACTGTGCCCCAAAGGCTATAACTGGCTATACCCTTTGATTTATCAATAGGTTTGTATCAGAAAGAGATTTTTTTTAAATAGCCTTTTATTTACAGGTTATATGTATGGGCAACTTTACAGCATTGACAATTGCCAAACCTCTTGTTCCAATTTTTCCCCTCCTCCTCACCCCCTCCCCCAGATGGCAGGTCGACCAGTAGATGTTAAATATATTAAAATATAAATTAGATACACAATAAGTATACATGACCAAAACGGTATTTTGCTGTATAAAAAGAATTGGACTCTGAAATATTGTACAATAAGCCTGTGAAGGAAATCAAAAATGTAGGTGGGCAAAAATATAGGGATTGGGAATTCAATGTAATGGTTTTTAGTCATCTCCTGGAATTCTTTCGCTGGGCGTAGCTGATTCAGTTCATTACTGCTCCATTGGAACTGATTTGGTTGATCTCATTGCTGAGGATAGCCAGGTCCATCAGAATTGATCATCATATAGTATTGTTGTTGAAGTATATAATGATCTCCTGGTCCTGCTCATTACACTCAGCATCAGTTCATGGAAGTCTCTCCAGGCCTTTCTGAAATCATCCTATTGGTCATTTCTTACAGAACAATAATATTCCATAATATTCATATACCACAATTTATTCAGCCATTCTCCAATTGATGAAAGAGATTTTTTTAATGGGAAAAGAATCAATTTGTACAAAAATATTTATAACAGTTCTCTTTGTGGTAGCTAAGAAATGGAAATTGAAGGGATGCCTATAAACTGGAGAATGGTTGATCTATGATTTATGATTGTGATAGAATATTATTGTATAGAATAGTATTGTATGATAAGCACAATGGCTTCAGAAAAACTTGGGAAGACTTAATGAATGCAAAAACTACAGTACACAGTACTGTACACAATACAAGCAATGTTGCAAGATGATCAACTATGAATGACTAAGCTATTCTCAGCAATACAATGATTCAAGACAGTGCCAAAGGACTCATGATGAAAAATACTATTTAGCTCCAGAGAAAGAACTGATGGATTATGAATGCAGATCAAAGTATACAATTTTTTTGGGGGAAGGGGGTTGTCTGTTTTCTTCTACAGCATGACTAATATGGAATTTTGTTTTGCATGATTTAACAGGTGTAACCTATATCAAATTGCTTACCTTATTAAAGAGAGGAGAGAAGAGAGGTTGGAACTCAAAACTTTGAAAAATGAATGTTCAATTTTTTTACATGTCACTGATAAATAATGAAATATATTTGCATATATGCATATGTTATAAAAACAATGGAAAAACACTATATTGAGAATGATTTACATACTGGTTCATATGCTTAAATTATTCCCTTGAATATTATCTTTGTAAGGAGGACTGAAGGATTAAATACACAGAGAGAAGACAGACTTTGTACAGCCTTAATTTCCTTGATAAAAAGCTTGTTTTTCTGAGCACCCTCCAGAAAACAATATGATCCTATATAGGACAATAAACGGTGGGGGATCAGCAGAAATGCCTCTTCTGAAAGTCTTCGTTTTAAGCTGGAAGCACTGTTTTAGTTGTACTGGGGCTAATGGAGAGGATCTGGTAATCTATTGGGATGTTTTAGGAGCTGGGCTGAAGAACTGCAAAAGAACAATGATATCATGAGATAACCTGGACCTTGTCCTCTTCTAGTGTTGTATATTAAGTGAACTCCAGAGGGCTTGATCACACCTTAGTGATCATGGATGCTTTCTATTAGCAGGAATTCCCTTAATTTCAGAGTAGTAATATATCAAGAGAAATACATAAGGTTCCTGGAGGAAGTGGGATCCTTTGGAGACTGAAGGGGCTACGTTTAGACTTTTTATGGACTTGGAGTTAAGTCCTCTTTTTTTGTTGTTTGTTTGCCTAAATAGAGCCTGTTCTACATCTGATGTTATATACACCTAAATACTTTCATATGAACACCATGCTTTTTTTTTTTCCATTTTGTGGTAGATATTTGGACATGTACTAATTATTCCCAGGTATAAAGGTAAATTCCTTTTTTGGGATATCAGTGAAAGAGGATATGATTAATCAAAAACTGCCTTTGGAGCATAGATTTGTAGTTTGAAGATAATGGCTAGAGCATTTATTATGGGTCGGGAAGAGACCATGATGTTCAGCTTCCTCTCTTTAAAGATGACAAAGCTAAAATTTAGAGAAATAAACATCCCCAAGATTCTAACAATGTTAATTAAATAGAAAAGCCAGAAGGTAAACCTATGATCTCTGACTCCAAATCCAACATTATTTCTATGGCATTATGATGGCATTGTGTAAATCATGAACTTGATTTCTGAGTCATAGTTATATCTCCAAATAATCATACATTAAAATTTTGTATGAAAATTTCATTTAATTATATATATATATCTGATATGTTGTAAGCATAGCTCTGACACCAGTACACTTCTTAGTCCCAGTTTGATTTTGGGATAAAATGCAGCACTTGCAAGTCACTGAACAAAGGAGATTTACTTTTCCCAAAGAAAGATATGCAGCAAGGATATGGTGGTATTATTTTCAATTTTAATAGATATGCCTTCCCTTGCTTTCTGATGAAAATATAGCTAATCAGAAAGTTTGCAGGACCTAGTGACTCACTTATTCCTATGTATTCATTAAGTCTGATAATTCAATAAGTCTGATAATGTGGCTTGGGACTTTTTAATATCCTTATATGATCTAGAAACTGAATCAGGGAATCCAGGACCATCAGGTGCCAAAAAAGCTTTGACCTGGGCCTATTCCATGTTGCCTAAGAGAGTGGGGAAGAAGTTCCTTCTGGGAAGTGGAAGCAAAATAATTCAAAAAGCCTTTATTAGGCACAGTCCTTGCCCTCAAAGAACTTACAATCTAATAGGGGAGGCAACATGGAAACCAATACAGACAAAATAAATTACATAGCTGATAAATAGGAAATTAACAGAATTGGAAGAGAGTTGAATTCAGGGGTGGGGAAGGCTTCCTGTCAAGTAGGATATTAGTTGAAACTTGAAGGAGGCTATGGAGGTCAGGAGTTAGAATGGAGGAAGGCAGACATTTTAAACATGGGAGACAATAGGAGAGAATGCTCAGAGCTGAAAGATGGGGTGTCTTATTAATGGAATAGCCAGGAAGCCAGCATCATTGAATGAAAGAGTGCGATTTGGGAAGAAAGGTATAAAAAGAATGGAAAGGTAGGAGGGGATGAGGTTACGAAGGGATTTGAATATTTTGTATTTGATTCTGGGGGCGATAGGAAGCCACTGGGATTTACTGAGTTGGGGCAGAGAGTGACATCATTGGAACTGTTTTAGGAAAATCCTTTTGGTAGCTGAATGTAGGATAGA
Organism: Sarcophilus harrisii; assembly: GCF_902635505.1. Taxonomy (NCBI): domain Eukaryota; kingdom Metazoa; phylum Chordata; class Mammalia; order Dasyuromorphia; family Dasyuridae; genus Sarcophilus; species Sarcophilus harrisii. Next base: position 154,762,802 of record NC_045426.1, on the reverse strand, counting down.
TTGAAGTGAGGAAAGACTTGAGGCAGACAGATCCACCAGTAGGCTGTTGTAGTAATATGAAATGATGAGGCTTGCACTACAATGTTGGTAGTGTCAGGAGAATAGGACATATTTGGGAGATGTTACAAAAATTGACCAGCCCAGACAACAGCTTGGATATGGGAGTAAGAGATTGAGAGGAATCCAAGATGTGATCTAGACTGTGAACCTGAGGGACTGGGAGGATGGATGTTGCTCTCTACAGTAATAGGGAAGGTGTGTGCAGAGGACAGAGAGGGTTTGAAAGGTGATAATGAGTTCTATTTTGGACATATTGATTTTAAGGTATCTACTGGACATCTAGTTTGAAAAGTATGTAAGACAGCCACAGATGGCATTCTTGAGTGCAGCTTTATCTTACTCTACCATATTATTGTGTATACATTTGTACAATGTTGATTACTGCAGTATGACTTTTAAGGAGGAAGTGTAGACAAGGAAAAATGAATCTCAACTGCTGCTGGTATAAAATCAATTCAAGATGATTACAAAAGGAGCTCACCAAGTTGACAATGCAAGAAGAAAGAAATTGCAGTTGGAAAAGGAAGTGTTTCAATCTAAAAATAAAAGCAAGGGAAAGAGCTGAAATATTTGACAAAGGTAGAAAGGATCCCCACAATCAGTGCTTCTAGTAGTCTATGAATCTATTTCATTTCCTCCCAAATTCCCAATTTTGGGGGCTGGAGAGAATTTTGCTCTATGGACAATAGCTCAAGAAAAGTATTCCTTGAAAGTTAATTAGGAATCCTTGAATCCCAAACATTTCACATTTCCTTTAATTCTTACCCTCTTCTTTCCTCTTTTCCCAACCCCCACCCCAAATATTGCTTTAACTTTCATTTGGGTTTCCTGTCCATGAATAGTGAGAAGTGAGAAAGCTTTGTTTCTACCTGTATGATCCTTTGTGATAAACATCAGATAAGACTTAAGTTTGAAAGTGTTCTAAATCAAAATCCAGAAATTACATGGAATATGCTTAGAAGGCAGTGTGGAATAGGGTGAAAAAAATCCTGTCCTAAGAATCAGATAACCTGGATTGCAGTCCTACCATTATCCTCCAAAGGATGGGTGATCCTGAGCAAATTCTTAACCCTTTATCTATCTGTAAAATGATCGGTAATGCTGCATCATTTCTAAAGTCTTTTGGCTCCCAATTCCTAGAACTAGATTCTACATGGTAAGGGGAACAAAAAGATGCCACAGGAAAATCATTTTAAAGAAACAGGATTATGTAGCCTTGCAAAGGGAGGTTTTGAGGACTGGAAATGTCTTTCAAGTACTTGGAGGCCTATGTGGAGGTGTGAGGTTCACATACTTTGCTTGGTCCCAAGGAGAAGTAGGAACAATGAATGGAGATTGCAGAGAAATTGGTTTTGATTCATGAGGGGAAAAAAAAAAAAGAGTAGAATAAATTGCCCTAAGAGAAAGTGGAATCCCCTTCTCCAGAAAAGGAAAAAGCTCAAAACAAAGCTGGATGACCACTTTGAGAGGATGTTGTAGAGAATAACTTGTAGAGGACTTGGACTAGACCACCATTGAAGTTTTATCCAACTCTAAAGTTGTAGATATTTCTATTCTTTTCTTTCTTTCTTTTTTTTGTTGTTGAGGCAATTGGGGTTAAGTGACTTGCCCAGGGTCACACAGCCAGGAAGTGTTAAGTGTCTGAGTCCAGATTTGAACTCAGGTCCTCTTGAATTCAGGGCTGGTGCTCTATCCACTGAACCATCCAGCTGCCCCTAGATATTTCTAAAATATAATCCAATCACTTATTCAGAAAAATCCAGGTCACTGGGAAAATAATCTAATGAATAACAATAGGTAAATCCAGACTTTTAAAAGAACTCAAATGAAAAATGTGATTATTTCTACTTCTAGATTGAAGATTTTCATTAAAGAACTAGATGCTTGGGTAGAAGTAGTTTCATAGCTTGTTAAATATTAACAGTATGGATTATTTGAAAAGAACACAAGTATTTTGGTACCACTGCAATGCTAGTTTAAAAGGCAGCATTAAAAAAAAAAAAACCTTTATTTCCCTTTATAATAAGTGGAAAAATAAAGAATATTAAATACATGTCACTTGCAGAAAATTTGAAAAGTTCTCTAAAATTGTATTCTGATGCTTTTTTCTGGTGTGGAGATGACCTTAGGCTATGCAAGTCCTGGGAAGGCCTATCCAGGTTTCAAGTAAAGGTATAGCAGTGATGAGGACTGACCTCACTAGGTTTATTGAGTCTTCAAACCAGAAGGCTCACCATCATGGATTTTGGGGCAGTGACAGCTAATGAAACAGTCTACTGAAGTATGGAAGAATTCCAACAATAATCAATGGAAGGAATAATCAATTAATCAATCACACTTGATGCAATGGCAGCTCTTTCAAAGTAATTTGAAGCATTTATAGTGCAATTTTAAAAATATCTTTTATTTAGTAGGAAAACATCATGAATATTCAGTACTTGTGGTTTGACTGACTTTAATATCTGGGTCAAATCTCATCCTTAGTTATATGTGTGGCTCTCATTGATTCTTGACCTGTTTAAATCAATATGTTCTATGATGTACATTATCACACAGATCATAAAAGCAGGGAATAATTGTGTCAGAAATGCTAGTAGTTAGTGATTACCAATATTTATTATAAAAAGTATGTAATAGCAAAATAAAATGAGTGTGACTCATTGTTACTAACTATATCATCAACAGTGGGTTTGAATAATTAAATGCCTCTATTCTTTCCAGGTAAAAAAAATCTTCAATCTATCTAGTTGAAAATGTGATCCAATTCACATATTGTAAGAGGTAATTATAACATACTGACATGCTTTTTTTTGGACACATAACTATTCCTGTGACTTTATTACACATTTTTTCTGTCAATCAGATTTGACTCGGAACACTGCTTTGATCTGACATTAATATTAATCAGTTAATCAATCAGCCTTATTTCTTTTTGGTTCCTCTTTTGGGATTGGACAGTACATATATTTTAGGTAAAAAAGATGTAAAAATGACAAAAATATTTACTTCACAAGAGTAGGGGGCTTAGTCCCCTGGTCTATTTATATGAAGGGGGGGGGGGGAGGAAAGGAAAATGAGGCAGATGATAGCTTTTGGATAATTGTTTCAACTTTTCACTTCACATTTCCTGAATACTTAGAGCTTTCACCTGAACAATTTGTATCTTTATTCTTCTGCTATTAGATCTGCTACTATCATTAGATTTCATGTCACTGACTTTTCCAATTTTTTCCAATTTCTATAACCTAGTTATGTTTGCACATTTTAAGTGGCATTGATTGATTTGGTGATGTCTTTTTAATTAGTATGTATTATTCTGTAAATTTTACTTATAGGCCATTCCTAAAATTTGCATATTTTTATATCCTATTGAGGCTCCTAAAATTTCCAGATCACTAATAGGAAAAATCATGATAGAACATAAAATTGCCTTTTATCGTGGCTTGAGATTCCCATCTATATAATATGTATTTTTATTTTAAATCAGGGACCTCTAAATCATTCAATTCATGTATTTGCAGACTGTAGCTACATTCCTTTCCCTTTGGTTTGTTGGGATTTCCAATAAAAATAGCATATAGTTTGATCTAGTTAGTATCAATTCCTTTCTTCACTCTTTCCTGATCCTTTCCCCTCTGCCTGATCTTCACTAAAGTATTTTGAAGAAAATGAAAATGAAAAGTTCCCAAAAAATGTTTGGGACTATAGTTTTAAGAACCAGAAAGTTGTTTTCAGGCATATCAATTTGAATTTTGTAAGTATGGTTCATTAGATTAAATAGGCATTCATATTCATATATGCATGATGGGCTTCTAGTGACAACTGGCACATTCCTTCTTTTTTTGCTCACTTATCTTACCCTAGCAGTCTCCACATCTCGGAAGACATGACGACCTATGATATTCTATTTCCCTTTTATGTTTCCCTTTCTTTAATCTGTTCCCATTTAGATCTTGTTTTCTTCAAACTCTTTAACCAGCTGTGATATGATCTTTCAATCTGGATCCTTTTTTTCCTTTGTCATGGCACTTGCAGACCTGCCAATCTTTCCTTAGACTTTCTATCTGCTGGTGGATTTTTAATTATTTTGCACATTTTGTCCAATACAGGTCTTATGTGCTGAGGAAAAAAGTCATAATGTGGCAATAATAGTCATATTGATGGCAGCAATAAAACAGCTTCAATAACATTACAAAAATACGTTCTAATAATTTATTTACACAAATTGTTAGACTCAAAGTGCATTACAGAACAGACATTTTTGCAATTTGCCACTCTCATTTTATAGGTGAGGAAACCAAGGCTGGAAGACATCTATCTACTGAATTGCCTAGGGTTCTATAATAACTTGTAGTAAGAAATCTGTTCCCAAGGCACATCAACTTTATTCTAAAACATTATTTATTCTTAATAAAATCATGCTACTTAGTTCACTTAATGCAATTTATTTTTTTTAAATATCTAATATTTTAAAGTATTTTCTAAAACTTTGATAAGCACCAGTAAAAGACAAATATCAAATAGCATTTTTCAGGGGGCTTTTCATAGGTAATTTTTTTTTATTTCTATGAATGAAAGAAAAACCCCACTTCATGGAAGATATTAAAATTGAGAATTTTTAAAAAATACTTTTAACATTGTGGTGAAAGTCAGGTAGTCTGAATAGTCAGCAGTTTTACTACAGACTTACTATGTGTGACTTTACACAAGTCTTAAAGAGTTTTCTTCATGTCTTGGTTTCCTCTTTCATTTCTGCATTATATACAGATGGTACAAGGAGAAAATGAGCTAACAGATGTGAAAAATTCATTAGGGGGAAAGTGCCAAGTAATATAATTATTTAGTATACATTAATAATGTTTGTTCATATCTACAAAATTATATGATATAGGAAGCATGTGATGTTTTTTTCAGTGTACAGAATATCCAGTGTGATAAATTCCTCCACAGACTGAGAATAAAAATTTATACTTAAGTCGTCCTAGGAAATTGTCCAAGGTACACAGAAGTTTAGTGCCTTGACAGAGCTGATCAAACTTGTCAGAGGCAGCATTTGAACACAGGTTTTGCTTCCTCTTTGTCCAGCAATCTAATTATTATAACATGCTGCCTCATCTACACATTAAAACATTAATTTAAAAATTAAATCTATGTTATATTAAAAGCATCAAATATTCATACAATCTATGTTGATGAATAGGTAGTTGAGCTGAAATATAGTTATTATAATGTACTGAAGCTAAGTGGGCCTGAATAGAGTGATAAAGTAAAGGCTATCTAGATATGGGTGGTATTCATTAAAAATACTATGTTAAACTTTCTGTTTTTCTCATTTCTTTTGCTAAGGCAGATTGAAAACACAGGTTTAACATCTTCAATGCTCCTGTGCTGTCATTAATTATTATTTCTAGCTTATGAATGGGTCCACCCAGAACAGAAATAAGCCTGTTAGGTTATTTCAGACATAAATCTTAGGAGGGAAAAATGCTTTAAATTAGGAGTCCTATTTAACACAAACACAATTCTTATGATTTAAAATGTGCAAGCTTGCTTTGTGATTCAGGTTTTTTAGCTTCATAGAGACACCTGGTTCAAATCTGCCTGCAATGAGAAAACATTTGAAGCTTTTGAACCTGTTAAAAATTACAGGTTATTATGCTCCTTTTTTTTTTTTTGAAAAGAGTAAGTACAGTTTATAAGAAGTAACCTTCACAAGAGAAGATTATTAAAGATAAATTAGTTCTCATAGCCCTAAGATTATTAAAACTCTATTCATTCAAACAATATCAACATGTTGATGATAAAAGGGTTATTGTGATTTTTATTTTTATGAGGGAATAAAGAATATGGATTTATAATCATACTGTCTAAGCTGCCAATGTTGGGATAAAACTCTATCCAGAATTAATAATAATGTATAGAGAGTGTTGTTTTAAACAAGTCCTTGTCCTAAGGAGTTGATTAGTGAATAACACGTTTTACATGTTTTACTTAAGCTAGTCAACTGGGGCCATGTGTTCCTCCATTAGGATACTGAACTCACTTTGCAAATTATTTCTTAAGGTCACAAAATTGTACCTAGGAGTTTCCTAAAACTCCTAAAGAGTTTTTTCCTAAAAAGAGGCATTTATTTCCTTCTTATTGGCAGGCAATAATCTCAATATTCCTTGCTTTTTTCCCTCTTTGGTGCTTGAAATGATCATATTAAACAACCTATTATGGTACTGCCAGCTTCCAGTTATCCATATGAATGAGAGGGAATAACTTCAAGTTCAAAATAATTCATTCTTCCTTAATTTCTGACTTAGTTTCTGAGAAATGTGGTTTCTTTTCAAGGCAGATAGTTTGCCTAAAAATAATCAGAAATTGACTGGTGTGTTAAAATGATACAGAATATTCTCTATTTAGATCAATGCTTCAGTATCAAACTTAATTTTTTCAAAAGGAGAAAGCATCTTTTCAAATAGGAAAAATGTGGAAAGAAAGATGATAATTGCAAAAATACAAACAAAATATATTAAAAGCTATATAATGGGATTAACAGTGCTGTGCTATATATTAGATAGGCTTGATTTTGAGTTAAGTTCAAATAGCTTACTGCTGTCTGCATAAGAAACATCAATAAGTAATTTATCAATCCCAGGCTTTATACAGACCAAATAATTCAATATACTGTAACATATAAAAACTTCAGAAAACTTTAAAAAGACTTATTTTCTTTAAGTCACTGGTATTTACATAATCAAGGCTTTATATAATTGTTCAACTTTATTAAGATGTGAAAATTCCTAAAACGGAAAGAAAAAATAGCAAAGAAAGCAGAAAACAATGAATCCAATGACCCAGTTTACTGAATAGATATAGATGATAACCATGTCCATGTCAAACCACCATGCACGGCTGTCATCCTCAAAGTGCATATAATCCATTCTATGAGCACCATGTGGAAATTGTCTCCTTGTAACTGGATCTGCACGTCTACGGAAACCTGAATAAAAATATATGAGCAGATTTTTAAAAAAGTTGTTTAAATTAATAATTATTCTAGCGTGAAACTAGGTTATGAATATTCACAATTCTAATGTTTTGTGAACAGAAAAATCTCAGAATTTGATACTGATTAGCATGGTTTATATAGTATCTCAGTAAGAAAGGATAACTATTAAAAATAAATTGGTTTTCATACCCCTAAGATTATTAAAACTCTATTCAAACAAATATCAGCATGTCAATGCTATTTGTAATGTAATTTTTTATAGGAGAATAGAGAATGTGAATTATGATTATACTGTATGAGCTGTCAAATGCTGGGATAAAACTCTAATTAATGAAAGATTAGGAGTGGGGTAGAAACAGGATAAGGTCATTTTGGACTTTAATCGGGTAGGTCTGACAGAATACACCTTATGGGGGCTATTTCTTCACAGCATATCTTGGTATTAAGATTACTTTTAATGCTATTTTGTGCAACACATTAATTTGCTTATGTGGGCAAGAAGCAAAGAGGATACAAAATAGCAAAATTAAGAGGCAGAGAACTATTGATTGACAGAAAAATGTTTCCAAGGTCAGGGGATGAGCAGGAAAACTGAAGGAAGCAAAATATTATTTATTTACATCTATGGAAAGGGTATACCAATTTGTGATGTGACATATACATCTACTAAAGTAGCAGTGATTCATAACCTTTATTTTTGCTCTTATGTCATCTGTCTGCATGAATTAGTAAGTGTAGGGAGCACTATGAATGATTACTGCTACATTATTTCTTAGAGGTCAAATTTGGGACTATTCCCATCTATATTCTTGAAAATACCACCTCAGTGGAGATGAAGGTCATGTCAATATCCATTCAAGATGCCAAAACCTTGGGAGTTATACAAATGACTTAAAAAAATATAAGCTGGAACTGTTGATGGGAAGGAATAGAATTCATATGAAATGAGAATGAATTCTATTCATATATGAACAGGGAAAATAACCACTGGTTACAGGTTATGGTGACAGAAAAAGTTCTTTTCCTCTTCCAGAGAAAGGAATTGGTTAGGGTTAGAGGTAAAGGCAAAATTAGGGTTAGAGTTGCAGTTAGAACACATTTCTTTTCTGAAGACCAAATAATTCTATCTTGAGCTATTTACCTCAAATTCTCATAATATGTTTGCTGAACATTTCCTGTTTATCCTGTCTATGCCTTGTTCATACATAGTTATTTTTACCTGGCCTCCCCTATATGTCTACAAGTTCTTTGAGAGTTGACTAACAGATACAAGGGCTATCTTTTGCCTTTCTTTGCATCCCTAGTGTTGAGCACAGTTCATATAGTTCCTGTCATATAGTAAGTGCTTAATACTGCTTACTGACTGACTCACACCCAATTCCAAAGATGCAATATGAGTTTATTACAGGACATTGTGTCTTCATTTTTGTAAGATAGTAGTAAATGGACAATTCCTTCTTTTGACTTCCAAAAAGTCCTCCAAATTGAGACATATAAAGATTTCCAAAGCAGCCTATATTTGTAGAAAGAAAAAAAGCAGTAATATCACTTTCAGATGCATGGACCTTTGAGGATAAAAAGGGGCAAATATGACAGAGTAAGAGGAAGAACTACAGTCCTGCCCTATCCTACCTCTAATTCCTCCAGAGACCTAGAAAATATGCCATTAAGAATTCTGATGAGGAAATTCAATAAAAAAGTCATTGGGAGTTACTTTTCCAGTCCAGATCAGAATAGACATCATGCATGCAGTTTTGTGGACTTTGAGGCTGTGATCAGGCTTGAAATGGACTATGCAGAGCATTCCAGCACAGGGTAAAAGAAGGCCCAAGACTGAAGGTGAAGTCTTATTAATATGAAATTCTTGCATATGGTGGGTCTTTTTAAGCAGACATGTTTTTATACATATATACTCGCTCAAGACATTAGGCAACAACATTTTGAATAGTATCATAATCTGGAAATATTCCACACATTTGTTGGGGCTTCATTGTATTTTATTACAAGTGTGTGTGTGTGTGTGTTTTTCAATATCTCACAGACTATCTTTACAACTGTTACTTTCCAAATGTTTCCTAATTTGGGAGATGGTTCTGGTCTTGTGGTTTCATTGGAGTAGAGAGCTTCCCAATGAGGAAACTCTTTCTATCAGTTTGGCTAGGCACCTGTTTTTCAACTCATAATCGGAAAGAATTTCCTGAAAAACTGAAGGATAAATAATTTTTACATAGTCACAGAGCTAGCTATATATGTGCCAAAGGCAGGACTTGAATCCAGGTCTTCTTACCTTTGGGACTAGGTTTCTATCTAATTCTACTTCATATTCAATCAATCAAGAATGAAAGGTAATAAACTCATAATTTAATAAAAAAGAAATGTTAATCAAATATATATAACTCATATTCATAAGTACATATATATCAGGCATTTGGAATAATGAAACATATAACATACTTTGTCTTGAGCAAGAACAATTACTGAATCAAATTTGCAATATAAAAATTCCTATTCTTAAGTCAAATGATTACATTATAAAGTCTAATTTAAGATATATTTAATATTGGTTTACTTAAAGTGACTCCTACATACAGATAAAAACCAGAGATTGCATTTATTTTTTCTAAATCTCCTAGATTCCAGCAACTATACAAACATAACTAATGTTACCAAATGTTCACATAATTATATGCTGATTACAAAATAATTTTAAGGTATTAAGGCAAAAATAGCCGCCTAAGTTTTTTTTTTTTTTTTTTTTTTTGGGGGGGGCATGTATTTGCTATGAAAGTTAAAATAGTAAATCATATAGCAGGCTTGATTAAGAGATCTTTACAGAAAGGATAATCGACATTCAAATTTGTGGATGAAAAATAAATTAAAATATTGCTGGTGCCAGAACTTCTATTATCATCCAATAGAGAAAAATCATACTTAAAGGCCTCATTTCTAAAAGTCAGAGAACTGACTCAAATTTATAAGAATTCAAGCCATTCTCTGTTAGAATCCCTTACAAGGTGTTAAGTCACTAGAGTGGATAGAAACAATGCTTATGTAATTGTTTTCCACCTTTGAGAGTTCACACATTAGTTCACATATTAGAGTTCACAAGTTCAGGAGATTCACAAGTCAGAAACACACAATCCCACTCTCTCAGAGGAGGAGTCAACCTTTGGGTTCACACCTTTAAGAGATCATATATAAGGAGCTCCTGGAGTCAATTGGGAGGAGTAGAACCAAGATTCAGAGAGAGCTGGAGGCTGAAGCTGCCAGACAAGCTGCAGGAGCTCTTGGAACCAAGGAGGGAGATAGGCCTCTAAGAAAACTAACCAGGCTATTTTGAAGGAGACAATAAAGGATTTAAACTTTTAACACCTGGCTGCATTTGGAGTGATTATTACATTGAACTGAAACTAAGGCTGCTTCCAGCTTGCTTCCCGCAAGAAACCTGCTCTCAGAGAACGATCATATTATAGAAAAGAAGAGAACACCACAATTCTCCACATGACAAATAGTCAACGGATATGAACAATTTTCAGATGAAGAAATTAAAACCATATGAAAAGGTGCTCTAAATTACTATTATCAGAGAAATGCAAATTAAGACAACTCTAAAATACTACTACATACTCTTAGTTTGGCTAAAATGACAGGAAAAGATAACAACAGATATTGGAGGGGAATTGGCAAAACTGGGACCCTTAATACATTGGTGGAGTTGTGAACTGATCCAATGATTCTGGAGAGCAAAAAAATCAAACTGTGCATACCCTTTGATCCAGCAATATTTCTACTGGGCTTATATCCCAAAGAGATCTTAAAGGAGGGAAAAGGACCTGTATGTGCCACATGTTTGTGGCAGCCCTTTTTGTAGTAGCTAGAAACTAGAAACTGAGTGAATGTTCATCAATTGGAGAATGGCTGAATAAGTTATGGTATGTGAATGTTATGGAATATTATTGTTCTGTAAGAAATGACCAGCAGGATGATTTCAGAGAGGCCTGGAGAGACTTACATGAACTGATAGTGAAATGAGCAAAACCAGGAGATCATTATACTCAGCAATAACAAGACTATACAATGATCAATTCTGATAGATGCAGCTCTCTTCAAAATGAGATTATTCAAACTAGTTCCAATTGTTCAGTAATGAAGAGAGCCATATACATCTAGAGAGAGGACTGTGGGGACTGGGTATCGATCACAACATAGTATTTTTATTTTTTTGTTGTTATTTGCTTGCAGTTTGTTTTCTTTCTCATTTTTTTTTTCCTTTTTGACCTGATTTTTCTTGTGTAGCATGATAATTGGGGAAATATGTGTAGAAGAACTGTGCATGTTTAATGTAGATTAGATTACTTGACATCTATGGAAGGGTTTGGGGGGAAGGGAAGGAAAAATATGGAACACAAGGTTTTGCAAAGGTGAGTGTTGAAGATTTTATATGCATATTCTTTAAAAATAAAAAAAAGCTTAATTAAAAAAAAAACAGGAGGGCATACATATAGGAGTCAAGAACAGTTAACAATGCTAAATGCTACCATAAGATAATAAGATACTATAGATCAATAAGAATGGAGAAAATGCTATTAAAATTGTTAATTAAAAGATCACCAGTAACTTTGAAGAGAGTAGTTTCAGAAAAGTGAGGAGGCTGGAAGCCAGACTGCAGAGAATTAAGATGGAATAAGCATTATTAAACACCTACTATGTGCCAGGCACTATGTTAAGAGCTTTACAAACATTATCAGTTTGATCTTTGCCATAATCTTGTAAGGTAAATGTATTATTCTCATTTAATAGCCGAGAAAATCAAGGCATAATACAGAGTTTAGATGACTTACTGAGGATTACAGCTATTAAATATCTGAGACTGGATTTGAATTCAAGTCTTGACTCTGGGCCCTGCACTCTGTCCACTAGACCACCAGCTACTTTTTAAGATGAAAGTGGAAGGAAAGGAAGTAGAAACATTGAGTTTTAGAGGCTTTCTCAAAGAGGCTGGGTGAGAAAGTGAGGAAAGATTCAATATAATAGCGAGTTTTTTTTTTTTTTTAAATGAGAGACTTGAACATTTTTATAGGAAGTAGGAATAGGGATAAGGTTTGATTTTATTGGCATAGGGAACATCCAGGTACTTTCTCAGCAACTTCTTGTCTTAGGCAATTGTACAGAGCATCATATATTAAGTATAAGAAGAGATCTTAAGGTGCAATGGGAGGGTTAAGAAGTATGGAAATGTACTAGTGAGTAGGATAGAGTTTCAACTAGGGAGTAATAAAAGGACTGCATTGCTGTAGGTAAGAATGTCTTGGTCTGGTGATAAATTTGTACTGGGACTAGCCATCTCTATTCAATAGCAGGGGAATAGGGGAGAAGAAAGTAGATAGTCTGATAAGGTGTGAACAAGGGAGAAGAGCAGAGAATAGTGTAGACTTTGATTCATGAATGATACAATTACTAGCCACTTAGATTCTCCAGTCTCAGTTGCCTCCTCAGAAAAATGGGAATAGCAACAATTATTTAGAAGAATTGTTATGAACATCCAAATACTGAATATAATGCACTTTGCAGACCTAAATGCACTATATAAAGGCTAGCTCTTATTATCATTCTTTTTGTTAAATCAATACTTAATTTCTCTAGCATTTTATCTTTCATTGTTTAATTTCTATAGCAGTTTAAATGAACACACATTGCTTATGCAAACATAAAATATGCTCAAGCATTAAGAAATTACTATGAAAACTATTTTTAAAAAATTAATGCATGTTGATCCAAACTTCATATATGTTTGAAATATATGGAGTTACACATTTTTATTTTCAATAGTATTAAATGGGATGAGAGTATTTTTAAATAGTGGGGAAGTTAGGAGCATATGCTATTTAAATGCCAAGGATGTGCTTGATATTGTAAAGTACACAAAGTCAGCAATAAAACATAATTTTTTGGCAAGCAGGCAGGCAAAGGGAAGGGATGAGAAAATATTTTAAACAAATGGGGGTATTAAATTATGAGGTCAGAAATGTTTTATATTGTTGGATTGCTTTTTACTCATTTTCAGAAGCCCTGATGTGATTTAGAATAACTTTCAGAAATGAAAGGCTTTTATTCTCCCACTGTCAGGACTGAATTCAGGGAAAGGCTCATTTGGTTGGTTTCACCCAGAGTTTTAGAGTTTAGTGACTTTCTGGAGAGTCTCTGATTCATCTCCTTACGCTATCACAGCTTGGCATGGATTGAGTAAAATTAAAAAAAAATAATCAAACTATATTAATGTTTTGCTTTTTTTATTTTTTAAGCCTAACAATGAACTAGTTGAGAACACTTTAATCAAGAAAAAAAGGATATGATGATACTACAGAACATTTTGAACAATTTTTCCCCAAGTGCTATGATCATGAATCTCTCCAGCCTCAAGAATTATTTTAACAAAGTTTCAGTCACTTCAGTGAATTCACTACTTCAGGAAGAGATGGGATATTTAGAGATCTTTGACTTATATATGACAAACATCTGACCTGAGAAATTAATTTGGCCCAGCAAATGTTATTGAAAAGAAGACAGACATTTAAGAGGAAAAATAGAAGCCCTTAAATTAGAAGCTTGTTTACCATATTTCTTTTTGCTAATATTTCACTTTTCTATGTTTAAAAAAATGCCTTCATTTATTCACTCACTCAGCAGATATTTATTTATTGATGGCATACTATGAGCATACAATTGTGGTTGGTGCTAACAATAATTTTTTTTTCAAGTTTAAAAATGGGAGGGGACAGTATTGGATTAGATAACTTCTAAGGGGGGGGGGACAGCATTGGATTAGATAATCTCTAAGACCCTTTTGAGATCTAATATTCTTAGGTCAAGAAAAGATGGTAAATCTCAAGGAGTTTATAATCAAGTTGGGAAAATAAAACATATGAAAGAATCAAGCAACAATGTACATATAACTAAGAACAAAACAAATTATACAGAAGAACCAAAATGAAAAATACAGTGAACTCTAAAGGAGTTTAGCAAAGGGAGAGATAATTGTGGGTTAGACTAAATATAGGAATTAAAGTTGACTACAAAATATGAATAGTATTTGGATAGGCAGGAATGGGAGAAAAAAGAAGGCATTTAAGATTGGGAGAATGAAATGGTTGTAGAGTCATATATACGTATTCAGACTTAGAAATCAGATAAAAGGGGATAGTTGATTATAGTAAAAGTACCCCACTATGTGATGGTTATAGCTGAAACCCCATGACAATTGACATATGTGATGGTTATAGCTTAAATTCTATGACGACTGGTATAAGTCTATTTTGGGGTCTGTGTATGCATGAAAAATGTTATCAGCTACTTTTTTAATTTTTAAAATTTATTTTGTTAAAAAAAGAGTTGAAAAAAGGAAAAATAGAAAAGGAAAACAAAATAAAACAGAGGATTGTCATGTGTCCAGCAGACACTCAGGGAGGATTTTATATATATATTATAATATATAATCAAATACCAGTTCAAGAAAGGATACTAGAAGAAATTATATTCATGAGTATTGATCTTTTCTTTGCTTCCTTGTAGGTTGTTCTTTTGTTCTTTGTTGTGCACTTTTCTTACTTTATTCTTTTTTTTCCCTTTCATTCTCTCTACTTCTCCCAAGCAGGTTATAGTTAAATATATATATATATATATAATTTATATATATATATATATACACACACACACACATATATACATTCACACCTTCCCATAGGCCCACTTACATATACACACATACATATAGAGCAACATGCATCTATATCTACATATATTCAGTTACACACACACACACACACACACACACACACACACACATTTATCTATATGTAAAAACATCCATCTAAAGCAATATTAGTATGGCTAACAAATAAACTTTGCCCCTACTCATGTATCCCTCTCTTGTCTTTTTCCTGTGCCCTTTATGTCCCTGTCCATTTATCCTTCCCTACTTATTTCTTTTATAGATTGCAGAGGGTGCTATATATATATATATATATATATATATATATATATATATATATATACTGTATATATGCCTATTTAACTCATTTTTGATGTAGATAGGTTTTTGGAACTACAGGCCTTCCTCCCTGCTCTTATGCCTCTATTCCTCATCTGCATCTCATTTGTATTACTATTTTACCTTTTTCTAGGCAGTTTTGCTTTTTAGAGTCAGATCAGCTACCCAATTGCTAATGTCAGTCTTAAACATATGGTATATATTTTCATGTAAAAAACAATTTTTTCATGTTAAGTTCCTTGAAACTGATCTTTGATATTAGCTCTTAGATGTTAAATTTTCTATTGAATTTGGGTTTGTTTGAAAGTCCTTAAAATCTGCAAATTCATTTAATTTACATTCTTTTTTATTCAATATTATATATAGATAATTTTTCTGGATGTGATATTTTTGGCCACAAGGCAATTCTTTTGATTGCCAGTATATATGATTCCAGGACCTTAAGTCTTTTCTTGTGGCTGCTCAAAACTCTTGTACAATTCTGACTATAGCTCCAGCATATCTGAATTGTTTTTTTCTTGTTTCTTGCAAAATTTTCTATTTGATTTGGAGGTTTCAAAATCTGTCGATAATATTCCTGTGTGTTTTCTATAAAGTTCTTTTTGAAGTGGTGATAAGTGGATTTTCCCCCATTTCTACTTTCCCCTCATGTTCTATCACTCCAGGACAATTTTCTTGGGTTATTTCTTGCATTGTTATGTCAAGATTCTTTTTTTGGTTACAGCTTTCAGGTAGTCTTAATTATTCTTAAAATTTTCTCTTCTTGATCTGTTTTTTTTTTCTCATGTTTCACAGTCATCCATTTTTTCCTTCTTTAAATTCTGTTTTGTTATTTCTTGGTCTCTTATAACTTCACTAGCTTCCCCTTGCTCAATTCTAATTTTCAAAGAATGATTTTCATCTATAAGAGTCTGATTCTTCTTTTCTAGCTTAACTTTTTCATAATTTTCTTGAATTTATTCTTTAGTGTCTCTTATTTGATATTTAATTTTTTTGAGTTCTGTAAGGCAGGGAGATATTTAATATTATTCGGGTATAAGAAGGTTTTTTTTTTAACTTCAGTGTTCTCATCTGAAGATGCACCCTGGTTTTCTTTATTCCCACACTAAGGTTCTATGCTGG
Organism: Sarcophilus harrisii; assembly: GCF_902635505.1. Taxonomy (NCBI): domain Eukaryota; kingdom Metazoa; phylum Chordata; class Mammalia; order Dasyuromorphia; family Dasyuridae; genus Sarcophilus; species Sarcophilus harrisii. Next base: position 154,746,576 of record NC_045426.1, on the reverse strand, counting down.
TTATTATTATTTTTTAATTAGAAGTATTACTATAAGCACCTCTAATGGTGGGATGAGGGATGGTGCTTCTAGCTTCACTTCAGTTCACCCCTCTGACTTGGAATCGCAAGGGAAAAAGCCCACCTTCCTACAAGTGTGGGCCCCGCTGCCTCTGCACTTACTGGGTGTGCTGGCTCTTTTCTGCCTAGGATCATGTCTGCAGCACAGCTGAGCCTGGTATTCCTAATCAGCAGAGAGGTTACGGCAGTCTTCTCAGACTCAGACTCAGACCTCACATTGTCTTGGAGATGAAAAGTTTTCGTGGTTACTTCTGAGGTTCTAGCCAAACCCATCCAGCCTCAGGAGTCTCCATTTGGTGCTTCTGTGGGGTTATTCTAGAAGTGTTTGTACTTCATACTGGTTAATCCTAGGTCTTGAGTCTTTCTTCAGGTATTTTTGGCTTGTTACAGAAGAACCCTTGTTTTGCCCTACTTGTTCTTGATTTTTCACTAGTCTATGTTCACTCTGAGCTACAAATCTGTTCCGTTTGTGGGGGAAATTTGGAAAGTTTGAAATTTACTGACCTACTTCATCGTCATCTCAGAATCCTCCCCATCAGCTTGTTAAAGGAGAATAAACATACTTACCCTAGTGTCAGATATTTGCCAAATTGGGAGAAATTCTCATTTGAGCAAGAAAAGATGGAGTTCTTAGGGTACACAGTTAATTATGAGACATCTATGGACTCATACAAAGTGAAAAATGTGCGAAGAGGACTTCTACTTCCATAAAAGACTTGTAGCTGGTTCCTGATTTCTTGGAGGAAGAATTACTAAAAGCACCTCAGGGCTTTCTAGTATTAGAGAAACAAAGTATATTTAGTGTCTTAGAAAACCTATGCATCTCAACCTCTATTTTTGACAAACTTAGATATGCAGAAATGGTTCAATGTGTAAATTGACTAATTCATGTGGCCATCAAGCCCATAGTCTCACAGGTTTCTGCCTCTTCTATGAATTGATTCCTGTGTGTATGTCTTCTGCTGTTTCATTTCATCAGTTTCTCTACAATTTGTTAGAAGGTGCTACTCTTAGTCAAAGCTACATTTGGGGTATGGAAGCAATCCATCATTGTATATATTGACTCCTAGATTCTAAACTACACTCATACTTCTTAACAGCTCAAGAAATCTGTCGGGCATTTTTCCCCCAGCAGTTTTGATTTCACTCATACACATTTCTGGATACTGAAACTGGTAAGCAGATGAACTTTCATGAACATCTAAGTATAGATCCTAATAAATCAAGCACCTCAACAGGTCTTCCTGTAGATTATAAACTTTGAAACCATTAAATCTTGACCAAAGGTATTAGAATTAAATATCAGCAGATGAGTATTTATTATATCCAAGTTAAGTGTACACAAAACCCAAATGTGGAGGAAGGCTGGACTCTGACTGAATTTATCCTTCTACTAGTTCTTCTGAACAGGAAAGGATGGACAATGCTCTCTCTCTATCAAAGTATTCCAGTGATGGGCATGGTGATCTAATCAGTTCCTATAATTTCTGGTGGCTACAACTGATACATTAGGTAGTATACCTAGTCATGTGAGGTCTGTCCTTAGGTCAAGGAAAACTAAGAAGATCCTGCAACCACTAAACACTTCCTTCCATCCATGGATGATGCTAATATTAGAATTACCTGTGGAATCATCCCAATTCCAGGGATAGTGGGTTATGGTAAACTCTGCCTAAGGATGTTAATTTCTTCCTGTGAAGGATCATACTGTGGTGGTAAAAACTCCCTGCCATATCACCTCTGATGGTAGGTCCTGATTTAGGTTGCATTTACTTGGCATTATTTGTGACTTACAAAAAAAAAGATTCACTGTTATAAGGCATGTCACTTATGGTTGTTCTCTGTTCTCAGAAGGGACCAAAATGACATCACTTATATTAGAATTAAGTTACAATGTGTCTGACTGTGGCTGATTAGACCAATACAAACTCAGAATCCTCTACCACAGATTAGACATAACCTGTGAACATTTGGGCTGAATTCTCTAAATCTACACATCTAGCATTTCTTTTGAGTTACTTCAATTCTGCTTTGCTTACAGAGCACAACACCTCTGATGAGAGCACTCTATGCTGGGTGGTTCTGTGCCAGGGTCTCCCATGTCATGCAATTAATTCCAAAGGTCTTGAGACTGTCCGGTATTGTTTTTCTGACCATCTTGTGAGTGCTTACCTTGTGTGAGCTCTCCATAAAAGAGTTTCTTAGTCAAGCATATATTTGGTATATGAACTACATGGGCAGCCCATCAGAGTTGTGTTCTCTGCAGTTGAGTTGGAATGCTTGGCTGTTTAGATCAAGAAAGGACCTCAGTGTCTGTTACCTTATCCTGCCAGGTGTCTTTGAATCTTCCTAAGACAATTCAAATAAATGGAAGAGATTCAGTTTCCTGGCACAGTACTGATATACCATCCATATTTCACAGGTATACAACAATGAGGTCAGCTCAACAGACCTGAAGATCATCAGTTTGGTTAGCAGCCTAATACTTCTTCTCTCCCACACTTTACTTCAGAGTCTTCTAAAGACTGAGCTAGTTCTAGCAATACAAACCTCAACCTTATTATCCCTGTGTACATCCATGGAAAACATTCTGCTAAAGTAAGCGAACTTATCCACAGAATTCAAAACATCTCCATTTGTTGTAATCAATGGTTCCATGTATGGATGATATTTCATCTCCATTTAATGGCAACTGTATTGGCTGATGAAACATCTATGTTTTCTTGGTGTTTAATTGTTAGGTCAAAATTAGTACAAGTAACAGAGATTTGATCCACATTTTGTTGCATCTCAGCTGCAGAGGATGAAGTGAGTGCAAAATCAACTGCAACCAAAAAAAATTATGCAATAGTATTCCTTTCATTTTATTCTGGCTTGTAACCATTTCAAGTTGAATAACTTATCTAATCAGTGGAGTCACTGACCATAATGCTGTGTTCATCCTCATTGAAGGCCTTTGACAATATGACTAAAAATATCATGCTAAAAAGCATGGAAGCAAACACAGCTTTATTTCACTACCTTGGTGACTGGGAAAGCACTAAAAATATTGTTCATGATCTAGAACCAGGTAAACATGCATTCATGAAACAGATGTATAATACTCATGAACTTCTTTGAGCAACCACATTTTGACACAATTTTCCATATGCCCTCACAACTGACAGTATCAAAGGCCTTGGTCAGATCTACAAATGTGTCCAAATCTCTGTTCTGCTCTCAACATTTCTCCTGGAATTCTCAGGCAGCAAACACTACATTAACTATTTCTTGAGCCTTTCTGAAGCCACATTAGATTTCAAGTAGATGAACATTTTTGGATGAAGGATCAATCTATTAAGGAGGAGTCTAGCAAAAATCTTGCCAGCATTGACTAAGAGAGACTCCCCTGTAACTGTCACAGGACAATCTATTTCCTTTTATCTTTATAGAGATGGACAGCAGAGGTTGTCTTGAACATTTGGGGAATAACTTCCTCTTGCCATATAACTTGGAAAATTTCAGTTAGCCTTTGTACAAGTAATAGACTCTCCTCCTTATCTGTCTTGGTAAATCTTATCCTTGGTAAATCTCAGCTGGAACAGAATCAGCACCAGGTGCTTTGCCAGAAGAAGATTCTGGCATTCTAAATCTTTTTCAATTGAAAATTTATCTAGAAAGGAATTGACTTCAACCTGAGGAAAATGGCCAATGGATTTAGCATTGATTGAAGACAATCTGCTGCAAACACTCTAGGAGCATGTACTGATGATGAGTAGAATCATCTTAGCAAAACTTTATAATTTCAGGCAGATAAGAATGGGTTTATGTTTTATTTCAGTTGCCCTGGAGCTTCATTTCAAGGAAAGATTTCTCATGAGTTCATAACAATCACTGGAAATTTTTCCTGTTCATCTTGTTCAATTAAATAGAAACTATCCAATTAAAATAATATTACTACAGGTCAATACTTTTTCATCTACATTTAATAACAAGTGGATTTTTGCTCTCTTGTACCAAATTCATCTATAACTACATACATGCAGTGACTATGGGCACACTATTTTTGGGAATTGACAACAGTCTAATTTCTTTTTCCTTCTGCAAAAGAAAACCTAAAAGAATTTAGAGTATTCACAACTTTTTGTCTTTAATTCCTATCTTTGGTATCATATTTACCTGGTCAATATTTTTAGAGGATGATAGGATAATTTAAAAAATGGGAATATTACATGAAAAAGCCAATAATTAAAATAACCAAGACAATACTTTGATTTAGCCATATTTAGTTTTAAATACAAGACAAGTTAAAAAAAAAATCAAGACTTTTTATTTGTGTTCTGAAGAATTAGTCACTGTTAAGTGTATAATCATGTGTATTTGCCTTACTTTAAATTCTGCTCAAGCAAATTTTCCAACATGTAAGTGTATTATCTCCATCTATATGAGAAGAAAAAGAGATTTATGAAAAGAAAACATCATCGGTGGGTTAATATAATTTTGGGGATGAACAAGGTGACAATTTCTGGAGAATGGTAGGTCTCTACAATGAGAACATTTATTTTGCTATTCTTAAACTTCAGCAGCTCTTCTCCAGTGCAATCCTCTACTTCTGACTCCTGTTCTTCTGAGTAAAAGTTGAGGTGGGGAGGCAGGTGGCAATGAAAAAGAAGATGTGTTGTTAATATTTCTGTTTAGGGACAGAAATAGTTTCTTAATTTTGAACTTATACCATTGTATCACTCATCTTTAACTGAAGGGTGAATGACAGACTACTGATATTAAAGATAATTAATTCTTTAAGCCATATATTATTTATAGGGATTGGTACTTTTCTTAAAACACCTTTGCAAAGCTTATTTCACTTGATGTGATACAACAACTCTATTTATTCCCATTTTATAGATGAGAAAATTGATGCTGAGAAAAGTGAAATAAGATCATAGAGCTAGTAAATGTCTCAGACAAGATTTGGATTCAGATTACCAGAGTTCAAGTCCATTTACTATGCCAGTTCTATTTGACAAGTGTTCACAATCCGCTAGCTTGATTATGGAAGAAAAGGCCAATGTGTAATCATCTTTCTACAATGGGAGATACTTTCTATATGGAGTGCACATAAAATTTATCCTTTGACAAAAATAAAGCATTTATTAATTATTAATTTTGTGCAAAATCTGTATCTATAACATCTGTTATCTAAAATAGCTATATAAGTTTAGACTAATAGAATTTGATAGTTGGAACAGACTTTAGATATTATTTGAAAAATTGCCTCATGGGATAGTACTAGCCCAAAGCCTTTGTTTTTTTTTTTTTTTTTTTTAAAAAAAGAGCAATTCCATTCCTTAAAGATATATTCCGGGACTACTATTCTGAGATACTTATTTTCTTGCTATTTATAGTTAGACTTCTTTATTTGAGACCATATTTGTTTTATTTTTTTATTTCTTATTTTTAATAGCCTTTTATTTACAGGTTATATGTATGGGTAACTTTATAGCACTGACAATTGCCAAATCTCTTGTTCCAATTTTTCCCCTCCTTCCCCCCACCCCCTCCCCGAGATGGCTGAATGACCAGTAGATGTTAAATATATTAAAATATAAATTAGATTCACAATAAGTGTATCTTGCTGTATTTTGCTGTACAAAAAGAATTGGACTCTGAAATATTGTACAATTAGCCTGTGAAGGAAATTAAAAATGCAGGTGGGCAAAAATATAGGGATTGGGAATTCAATGTAATGGTTCTTAGTCATCTCCCAGAGTTCTTTCGCTGGGTGTAGCTGGTTCAGTTCATTACTGCTCCATTGGAACTGATTTGGTTGATCTCATTGCTGAGGATGGCCAGGTCCATCAGAATTGGTCATCATATAGTATTGTTGTTGAAGTATATAATGATCTCCTGGCCCTACTCGTTTCACTCAGCATCAGTTCGTGTAAGTCTCTCCAGGCCTTTCTGAAATCATCCTGTTGGTCATTTCTTGCAGAACAATAATATTCCATCATATTCATATACCACAATTTATTCAGCCATTCTCCAATTGATGGGCATCCATTCAGTTTCCAGTTTCTAGACACTACAAAGAGGGCTGCCACAAACATTCGTGCACATACAGGTCCCTTTCCCTTCTTTATAATCTCTTTGGGATATAAGCCCAGCAGTAAACACTGCTGGATCAAAGGGTATGCACAGTTTGATAACTTTTTGAGCATAGTCCCAAATTGTTGAGACCATATTTGAGTGCCAAGTTTAGGAAGTATTAATAACAATAGAGATTCCATATCTATATATTTAATCTTTATAAGATGGTGGGGTTTTGGTAGCAAGCACAATCACCCAAAATCTCTCTGAAGCAACTAGAAGCTACCAATCTGCAGAAGCATAGAGCAGGATGCCCTAGGGGAAAGCTTACAGGAAGTTTAAGTTCTTAGCAGCACAGTGGAAGACTGAAAGGAAGAATATGTAAATTGGGAAGGCTTTCTTCCCCAAGCCCAAATATAACCCTAGCTATTCTGCCCAGACCTAACTTTAATTGGGCAGTTCAGTCAATCCCAATTGCCTGTCTCTAGCCATAACAGCTCAATTTCTCTGGCTGTTCAATTTTTTTCCCCTTTTAGCTTCCAAATTTTCTTTAAAACTCAAATATCTCTTGGACAGGTCAAACATTAGGAAGTACTACATACCAAGAATGAAGTGATAATGCCTTAAAAAAAAATCGGACCCAAGTTTGGCATTTAGGGGATAAAGAGAGCACAGAAACAAGGAAAAGGGTTTTGTTGAAGGATTTGGAGGAGTTCCAAAAACAAATTCTACCTATATCATAATTTTAGCTAGTTGGTCCAGATTATGCCAGAAACCTAGACATGTTTGGTATGTATGTCACAAACTGATGCTTTTTACATTAACATGTTTATTCTGTCCTTGCTCAATATTATTAAGGCTATTTTGATTTCTTCTCATATTAAATGATTTCCTAAAGTAGTAAATCCACACTTGAATTTGGCAATCAAAGACATTGTTAGGCATGGAGAATTCAAAGATAAAGTAAATTACAATTCCTGTTCTTAATGACATTATAGTTGAATAGAGTTTAACATGAAGAGGATACTAAAATGCAAGGCAGAATGCTATAATTCAATTAAAATACTTTCTTAAGTGTCCACTATATGAAAATGCTACGATAAATTTTCAGGAGGGAAAAATCACTGTTACTTGAAAGCATTAAGTTGGGGTAGAATCAAGATGGTGGAGTGGGAGAAAGAAGTAAACCAAGCTATACTCATTTCCCTATCTCCACACACAGAGATGTAAAAAATGTATCAAACTGAGTGCTGATTAGGAAATTCAAGGAAAAAAAATTATGGTGTTAAATTTTCCTAGTCCATATCACTAAAAAGAAATTGACAAAAGATCTGCAGACATTAAGATGGTTTCTAGTTAGGAATGGTCCCAAAGAGCATTTCAGTGACGAGAGAGGCTATGTACAGGAAAAAAAGAGAGTCCAAGTCTAGCAAAAAAGGCTTACTTAAGCAAGGTGCAGAAACGGATGTTGACAGGCAGCTCTGTTGCTCAGTACCTACTTCTAAATCACACATTCAGAGTGAACTGAGGAGGAGATCTGAACCTACAAGTAAGGACATAGGCTCTGTGTTATATAATGAGCAAAGAAGTTCAGAAGCAACAAATTAAAACAATGGAGGTCTTACTTCACTTTTATCAATTGGGCAAAGATGGCAAAAAAAAAAGATAATGAAAAATGTTTGTGGCTTGTGGGAAGAATGTGAACTGGCCTACCCATTCTGGAAAGCAATTTGGAATTATTTCACCAAATATCCTTTACCTCAGCAATATTGCTACTAAATGGTAAATTTAGATTATGAACTTCTTGAGGGCAGGGATTGCCTTTATGTCTCTTTTTGCATTCCTAGGGATTAGAACACTGCCTAGTACAGAGTGAGGATAAATGATAACTGATTGTTTTTACTCTAAAGAGATCAAATAAATTAAAGGACTCATATAAATGAAAGTACTTATAGTGGTAGAAAAGAATTGGAAACTGAAGGAGTGTTCATCAATTGGGAAATGACTGAACAACTTATGGAATATGAGTCTGATGAAAAGGATGGATTCAGAGAAACCTAGGAAACTTGTATGAACTGATGGAAAGTAAAGTGAACAGAACTAGGAGAACAATTTATACAATAACAATATTGTAGAGAAAAATAATTCTGAAAGCTTAGCAATTTTAATCAATACAATTTTTAAAAAATATGGCCACTGGGGTAATTTTTTTACTTGATTACATTTATATAAGAGGTTTTGTTTTTGGGAAAGGAAGGAGGTAGAGGAAAGAGAATTCAAATCTGAAAACAACTGAAAAACAAAATGAAAGAAATGGAAAGGAAATCAATGTCTTGACACAAGCAACAAATTCACCAAAAATTAGAATGGACCTAATAAAAGATAATGATTCCATGAGATAAAGAAATATTAAAACAAAGTTAAAAGACTGAAAAAATTATCTCAGAGCAAAATCAGTTGGTTTAAAAAACAGATTATAGAGGCATATGAGTCACAGAAAAAGGCTTGAACATCACCTCTCAAGAAATCATAAAAGAAAACTTCCTATATCTCTTTGAACAAGAGGGCAAAGTGAAAATTAAAAGAATCTACTTGTTGCTTCCTAAAAGAAGTCTCAAAGTGAAAACTCTCAAGAACATTATAGCACAAATTCAGAGCATCTAAGTAATGGAACAAATACTGCATCTTTTGGACAGTAAGAATTCAAGTACCAAGGTGCCAGAATCAGGATCACATGTGATTTAGCAGTTGGAACTATGAAGGAATGGAGATCTTGGAATATGATATTCCAGAAGGTAATGAATATATGCTTAAAACCAAGAATAACTTACCTAACAAAACTTAATTTAATCCAACAGCAACAACAACAAAAAAGACTTTGATGAAAAGTCTGGCACAGTAAAGAAATTCTAAATTATAAACACAGGAATCAATAGTAATATAAAAAAAAGGGCAAACAAACAAGGGTGAACAATCATGATGAACTAGAAAAAAGGGTAAAATATTTACATTCTATCATGAGACGAACATAAATATGCCTTCAGAACCCTATCATCATTAGGAGTCACAGAAGGAGATTAATTTAGACAGAGGGCCCAGAAGTCATATTTAAAGAATAGAAAGGAAGAGGGGAAAGATTATTTGGGGGATGGAGGAAGGAGGATGCAGAAAATTGTCTCAAATAATTTGGACATACAAGTAGTTTATACAAATAAGGAGGAAGGGGTTGGAGAACCTCATTCTCATGTGAACTGGTCAGAAAGGGAAGAATAAACACACAGGCAGGTATGGAAATACATTTCATTCAATAGGAAAACAGAAGACAGAGGGGGAAAATGAGAAAGTAGAATAAGATGAAGGGTAGATTAAAGAAGGAATTATTTCTAAGCAAAAAAACTCTAAAGATGCATAACATTTTCATAATTGCTCTTTTTGCAGTGGCATGCATTTGTTAACAGGGAAGTTATCATTTGGGGAATGGCTGAATAATTTGTGGTATATGAATGGTATGGAATACTATTATGATGTAAGAAATGTTCAAAAGGATGATTTTAGAGAAAATCTGGGAAGGCTTATATGAACTTATACACAGTAATGTAAGTAGAATCAGAAGAACAGTTTATATAGTGACAATAATTTTGTAAAGACAAACAATTTTGAAAGACAGGAAATTTGGTCAATAAATACATAAACCAATTATATATAACTTAAGGACTCATGATAAAACATGCTACACCTAATTAAATAAAGAGGTGCTGGACTCCAGAGTATAGAGTAAAATAAACAAACAAATTAATATACATACATATACATATTTGGACATGTCTACATATAGACATAATTTGGAGAATTTCTTATGCTTGATTATATCTTTGTAACAGGGATTTTATTCCTTCTAGTGAGGGAAGATATGCAAGGAAAGTACCAAGGAAAGAATGCAAGTTTTAATAAGAAATGAACTAAAGATTAAGGAAGGTTTCATGGTAGCAAAATCTTAAGCCTTTATTTCTGTTCACTGACACTTATATTAAGTACCTACCATTTAGTACACTATGCTACACACTGGGCAAATAATGATTCAATTAAAACACAATATTTGCCTCATGAAGCTTATACAACACAGGATATTCAAATACTGCCTAGAAACTCATTTTCTGTGAGACCTAGAGTAAGTAATTTTCCTTATCTCTGCCAGTTTCCTCATTTGTAAAATAGGGATAATAGCATGTCTACTACTTTACCAGACTAACATGAGGATTAAATGATAACATATTTAAAGTTTTTTGCAAATCAAAACATGCTAGAAAAATGTTGGTTATTTCATTGTTATTATTATTATTAATATAAACAATACAAAATAAATGTAAAGTGTTATGGAAGGTGATGGTAAATATGGACTGAAGGGCAGAAGCTTAAAGAGGTCTTTAAATAGTTGAAAATATAGCAATACAGCTTGTTAAGGTTTAGAGTACAGTTTAAACAAAATCTGGATACAGAAAATGCTACAGCAAAAATAGGAGGCAAATATTAATCTAGTTTGACTAAAATGTAAAGAAGAGAACTTGGAGATATGGAAGAAAAGTAAGGTAATAGAAAGAGTACTAATTTGAAGTAAGAGAATTAAAGGTTCAATTTCAGCTGTTATTTCTATGTAACTTTGGGCAAATCATTCACAATCTGTAACCTTAATTTCCTTACTTACAAAAAGGGAGGGATTTGATGAGGTAATCTCTAACAAGAGCCCTTCCAGCTTTAAATCTATGATCCCATGAGAATAGTAGAAAGGGAAATAGGTTAAGGTATAGAAGGAAGCATGGTTCTAAATTAGTATTGGATTCTTTTCTTATTCCTTTATGTTCCAGAAAAGCAAATTTATTGAAAAAATTTTGTGAAAGTTAACTTGAAATGTATGCCTATATAAACAAATTTACATATTTACTCATATAGATTTCTTTTTTAGTAATGAAAATTCAGCCTGAATTATTTGTGAATTACTCAAGCATAAAGAATTATCTCTCACATTGTGTAGGATCTTTTTTTGACAGGGATAAGAAAGGAGACAAATTAAAAAGAGATTTGACTCATATAAATATTTATTACTGGCACCTGGACTCCAATGACAAATATCTGAACATCACTGATACCATTTCAGGAGTCAAATGCATTTCAGTATGAATAGGTAAAAATAATCCTAGCTAAGCTATTTTAAATTTCATGCTAGAAATGTTTTGTTTATTTTGAAAACTTTTTTTTTTTTTTTTTTTTTTTTACCCTTGACTGCAGCAGAGGCAGAGGAATGAAAAAAATTAAATTTTAAAACTTTATATCTTAGTGATTCTGGCCATAATAAAAACATATTGCTGAAATGTAGGTGTCTGAAATATCTAAATGAAAGCTGCTTCTACTCTCAGTGAATGCCCAGGGAATAATTCTCTGATCCTTCACGTGTTTGAAGGTGTTATATTGGTTCTGCAAGTTCAAACATGTTATATTCTACGGCAAGTGATATATGGCTTAGTGTCTTTGTCTGTTATGGATGACAAAATAGTACATTAAAGCAGGCACAATGAACTTGGTCTAACTTAAATTGAGATTGTTTCTCCCTCCAATTATAAAGGACTTGGTTCTAGTTATGAAAATTATTAATCTTTTCAGTTTGGCTTGCCTATGACTTAATAAGTGGATCCTAACATCTAAAAAAAAGGAGGCCTTTGTTTTTTCTTTCATGAAGTTGTCCCTTAACTGTCAATATGACAGGATCAGATTCTTTTTGTGATACTTTTCCTTTTGCTCTTGAGTACAGATCTTGTTTCACATGCGCTAAATTGAGTTTTTAAAAAGCTGCCTTGGATCTTTAGTAGTTAGATATGAACCTATTAGAACACAATAAATGACAGAATTTTAAGGGGTTGTATAATTCAATGGCCTTTTTAATTTAAGAATGTGTTTTATAAAATCCTGAACAGGCGGTCATCTAAATTCTTATTGAACCTTTTTTAGCAATAGAGAATTCATACTGTTAACAAAATTTTTTGCCTACAACAGTTCTACAAGATAGTGCAAATATTATTAGTATTATTATTAAAGCTTTTTATTTTTCAAAACATATGCATGGATAATTCTCCAACATTAGCCCTTGAAAAATCTTGTGTTTCAATTCCCCTCCCCTTGCCCCACACCCTCCCCTGGATGGCAAGTAGTCTAATACATGTTAAACATGGTAGAAATATATGTTAAATCCAATATATGCATACATATTTATACAATTATCGTGCTGCACAAGAAAAAAAAATCAAATCAAACCAGTAAAAAAAAATACAAGAGAAGCAAAATAAAATGTAAGCAAACAACAACAAAAAGAGTGAAAATGCTATGTTGTGCACCACGCTCATTTCCCATAGGCCTCTCTCTGGGTGTACATGACTCTCTTCATGACTTGAACAAATGAAATTGGTTTGAATCATCCCATTGTTGAAGAGAGCCATATCCATCAGAATTGATCATTGCATAATCTTCTTGTTGCCGTGTATCTACTAGTTCTGCTCATTTCACTTAGTGTCAGTTCATTTTTTGCAAAGTTGTTTCTCAATATTTAATCTGAATTCATCAGCCTTTAGCTGTTTTTGTTTACATTATTATAGTCATTGCATATATTGTTTTCCTGATTCTTTTAGCAATTTTTGTTTTCAGGATTTCCAAACACCAAACTACTATATTCATTTGCTTATCTAGTCTTTTCAATGATCTACTACTACTTTCCCTTTGCTAGTACAAATTGTTTTGATAATTACTGCTTGAGATCTGATAATGCTTGGCTCCTATCATTACTATTTTTCCCCCCAATACTTCTCTTTAGATTCCAGACATTTTTCTTATCCAAAGCAATTGGATTCTATTTATATGAAGTATTTATTACTGCTCCTTGGGAATTTAATTTTATAGCTCCATATATATATATATATATATATATATATATATATATATATATATATATATATAAATAAATAAATTTAGGTAGTATCATAATTTTCAATATTAGCATGACCAAATATTAACAATGAATGTCTTTCCATTGAATTATCTTCCTTTACTTAATTTTTTTTTCAATTAAGTACCTATTATGTGCCAGGCACTGTATACAATGACAAAGATTGTGGAGATACAAAGAAAGGTAAAACACAGTCCCTGCTCTTAAGGAGCTCCCAGTCTAATGGGGAAGACAACTTCAAAACAACTATCAAAACTTGTTGACAAACAAATAACATATAGGAAAAATCAGAAGTAATTTACAGAGACAAAGCATTAGAATCAAGAGGAATCAATAAGGGTTTCCTATAGATGGTGGGATTTCTGCTGGGTTTTAAACAAAGTCAGGGAAGCCAGAAGGTACACATGATGAGGGAGAACATTCAAGCATAAGGAAAACTAGGGACAATTTCTGGTCTCAGGGGATGAAACATCTTATTTGAATATAAAAGAATTAAAGAATATATAAGGGAAGGACATAAGGTGTAAGAAGATCAGAAAGGTGAAGAGAATAAGTTTTGAAAGGCTTTGAATGTCAAACAGGATTTTATATTTGATTCTGGAAGTAACAGGGAGCCAATGCAGTTGATTAAGTAGGTGAGTGACATGGTGATAATAGAACTTTAGGATATCTTCCTTTATTTTTTAAAATTACATTTTATTTGTCAATTAACAAGCAGTCATTGCCTTTTCATCCCTCTCCTCCAAAAGAGGAAAAACAGAACTTCTTTAAGAATACATATGTCAAACAAAACAAATTCTCATACTGGCCATGTCAAAAATGTGTCTTTCATTTTGCACAATGAGTTCTTCAACTCCTTTGAGGAGGAGAGGAGAAGTAATAGCATTCTTCATAATTGGTTTTCTAGATTTGTTGTTTATTGTGGTGATCAGCGATCTTGAGTTTTTCAAAGTTGTTCTTTTTATTTACAAAATTCTTGAATATGTCTTTTGTAATTTAATTCCTAGATGCGTTATGCATTTTGTAGTTATTTTGGAAGCAATTCATCTTTATTATTTCCTCCAGAATTTTGTTATATATACTTATTATATTATATATTATATATACTTGTTATATTACCGAAAAGCTGATGATTTTTGTGAAGTTATTTTGTATCTTTACTGAATATCTTAACAGGTTCAATTAGAAGGCATTTTCCAGAGTGCCTTCTAAAAATCTGTTCTCTATATTTTTTGGGGGTGGCAGGCAGGGCATTTGGGTTTAAATGAGTTGCCCAGAGTCACACAGCTAATAAGTGTTTAATGTCTGAGGCTGGATTTGAATTCAAGTCCTCCTCTATCCCATATATCATCCAGCTGCTCCCCACCATGATATATTTTGTTGGCTTTTTTGTATCTTTTGTTGCTGTTGTATCTATCTATGTTGTATTTCTAATGAACTATCCACAAAACCAACTTAATTAAAGCAAAAAAAAAAATTCTGGGGGAATATATTACTATAATTTCTTTGCTAATATTTAACTTAAATCTGTGTGTCAATATTTATTCATGAAACTCATCTATAGTTCTCTTTTTCTCCTTTATCCCTTCCTAGTTTGGATATTAGGATCATATTTATTTTACAAAAAGAATTTTGTAGAGTACAAAGATATTGTAGGATAGTTATGCCTTTGATAGTAAGTAGAAAGCTATCTATGAGACTTAATATAACTTGAGGGGTTCCAGAGTTAGTCAGTCAAGCAAGGTTATTGCTCAGGGGAGAAAATAGGAATGGAGAGATATAAGTCTGGGAATCATCTGCAGAAAACTAACAGTTAAGCACTGTGATAACTATTAAGATCATCAAGACAAAAGGAAATTGCAGCTAACTGGAAACAACTCTCCATAGTGAAGCAAATGAAGGAGATGGTTTTATCATACATACAGAGGCAATAAAAAGCATCATTGCACAGGATATTTGGTCATATCCTATTGTAGTGCTCATGAAAAGCACATGCATTATCTTCAAGATGCTTTCCCAGATCATAGTTAGAAAACTATGAAATAGTCCAGAAAAGAGTTTGGGGAAGGGCTGAACTAGAGCTGTAAGCTAAGCGATATAGAGGAGACCTCCAGGGTACTTTTTAATTATAAATCCATGATCCCATGATCTTCTGACAGGGAACTAACCTTCATTCTCTTTCTGATTGTGCTTCTTACTTTGTGGATTTTGCTATCATGTCTCAGTTGCCATTTCATCCTATTATCTCCTTCAATGAATAGTACCTCATCACCCTGGAATATCCTTCTGTCATGTTAGCTCCTTTCACTCAATGATGTATTCTTTCTGGGGCTGACCAACCTTAATTCCCTTCTTCATTTTGATACCATGCCTCTATTATGTCATGCCCCCTTTTCAGCTCACTTAAGTCTGTTGTAATTAGAATACAATAACAAACATTTTGAAGACAAAGGGTTCTTCTTCTTCTTCTTTTTTTGTTTTTGCTTGTATTTATAATCTCAGTGCTCAGCATAGGAGCAGGCACATACTACATCTTTAATAAGTACTTTTTTAGATTGTCTAATTGTGGAATCACTACATTTGGACTCAACATCAGTTCTGAATATGCCGCAAAGAACAAGTCAATAAAAATATATTAAAAAAAAGAACAAGTAAATGCACTAAAGATAGAAAAATGAAATGAGATCTTTGATGAAAGGAACACAATTTTGAAGACACTGAGAAATTCAGTATTAAGGCAGAAGAATCTTCTCAAGAAGTCTGCTAGTATTAGAGCTGATGGATTAAAGTAATCAATATGATTTCAAATCTCTTATAAAGAGAATAAGAGAATACTCTTATTGTCTCCATATTACAGTATCAATGCTCTTTTTAAAATGGTACATTTTGGCTTTTTTGACTCATTAAGGTTATATTCTCTGATTGTTTTAATTACTTTAAATTAAATAAGTGTAAATAAATGACATTTTCAATTTATTTTCTAATTTGAGTGGTACTGTGAATTGCAACCATAGGTCTTCTTTTAAAATGTAACACAACAGCGATTTTCATTTATTTAAAAAAAGTAACTTGTTTGTGTCTTATATGCAACAATCTTTATCAAGTCTTTTTCCTACATGTAACTATCAAATATAAAAAGAAGGTGGCAGGCATTTTTATCTGGAATACACTTTTTAAAATGTAGTCTGAAAACCTTTCATTAACTATTCATGCTAGCCAACATTTGTAGATTAATTCAATATGATGCTAGATGAGTGTCACTTTTAGGCTTAACAAATGTCTTATAAAGAAAATGAATTAGATGTACTAATCATCTTCAAATAGACAAAACCAATTTTTCAAATGATATTTTAGTGTTATTTCAGGTCAACAGTTCAAATTTGGAATTATTTGAATATCAGTTCTCTCTAACATGTGGGTTGCCATAAAACAAAAACACTTATAACACCTGTCATGGCAGCTGCTAAAAAGGAAAAATAATAGAAAATTTGTTCTTCTTGCATGTGAAGTAAGGAATATATTACTTAACAACTATCAACTTTTTGTGCCTCTCTGTGCTTCTTTTTCATTCTATATTACAATTATTTGCAAGCAGTATCTCTATTTCTTGGTAGTACTGATTGTTTCTCATTGATTTCTTTCAGTATTTTGCTCAGTTTTCTTTGTTTCAGTTTCCTGTGGCTTGTTAAAATACCTTTTTGGTTTCAGCTTCCATTACTAGTCCATATTCTGTTTTACATCCTGATAATTCATGTACATCTTATTTTCCTACTAAATAATAAACTCATTGAGGCCAGAATTTTTATTCTGTGTTTCTATTCTCTATGTCTAAAACACACGGAGCCTTAGATAACTAAGTTGTGAATCTAATGTGTTTATTTTTACATAGTATGTACTTGGAATATTTTAAATATCAATGACATCTACTTTGTAGTTAAAAAAACACATATGTTGTCACTCATTAGATTATAAGGCCTCTGAGGACAGAATTAATGACATACTATCTTTGTATGTATTTTCCATGCCCATTATAGTGCTTTACCTACATACCAATACTTCCATGAGTTCATGTTCTCATTAATAGCAACCTGTGTTGAGGACTGAAATCTGTCCACATTATTTCATTTCTTCCTCCACAGATGAATATGCAGGACTCTGAAGACCTTCCTCTAGATGTTTAGCATTCTAATGAGTACCACATAGAGCACTCAAGGTGTCCATCTGACTAGCCAATCTTTCTATTCATATATTTCATATTCATAGATTCTACCCTTTTAAGCTACTTTCCCCTCATGATTGGGTACTGCCTACTCATTCTATTTATCTAATCTTTGTTATGACTTACATAATATTGGAGGGGAAGGGGACTAGATTTATGATTTTATTTATGTAGGAAACTCCCTCTATCAATGGAGATTGATAACTATTTTATAATGTAAAGGTCTTAGAGAATTCTTTAGGGTCCCTAGGGTGACATGATCAGTATGTATTGAATCTTAAACCCAGATCTTTCTGATTCTAAGGTTGGCCCTCCATTACCATACTTAAAAGTGCTTAGCATATCAATTGGAGAATGGCTGAATAAATTGTGGTATATGAATATTATGGAATATTATTGTTCTGTAAGAAATGACCAGCAGGAGGATTTCAGAAAGGCCTGGAGAGACTTACATGACTGATGCTGAGTGAAATGAGCAGGACCAGAAGATCATTCTATACTTCAACAACAATACTATATGATGATCAATTCTGATGGACGTGACCATCTTCAGTAATGAGATGAACCAAATCAGCTCCAATAGAGCAGTATTGAACCGAACCAGCTACACCCAGCGAAAGAATTCTGGGAAATGACTATGAACCACTACATAGAATTCCCAATCCCTCTATTTTTGTCCGCCTCCTTTTTTTATTTTCTTCACAGGCTAATAGTACACTATTTCAAACTCCGATTCTTTTTGTACAGCAAAATAACTGTTAGGACATATATACTTTAACATACTTAGCATAACAGGCTTTAACATGTATTAGTCAACCTGGCAATCGGGGGGAGGGGATGGGGGGAAGAAGGGGAAAAATTGGAACAAAAGGTTTGGCAATTGTCAATGCTGTAAAATTACCCATGCATATAACTTGTAAATAAAGAGCTGTAATAAATTTTTTTTTTTAAAAAGTGCTTAGCATAGCGTCTGGCACATAGTAGGCACTATATAAATGCAGATTGCTCTTCTCCCTTAATTCCATGCCAATGCAGCATTAAATGCTTTTACAAATTTCATTTTTAAAATTAGTAAACATTTAAAAAATTAATCTGTCCCTCTCTTTACCTTTAGTCTCCTTCTAAGCTCTGCCCTGATAAAAAGCCAAACACTGCTCTTCCCCCCACAAAACCAACAATAAAAACAATCCCCCCAAACCACAGTTGAATCTGAAAAATAAGGCCCTCAATACATGGCTATAGACTCTGGCAAAAACAAATTACTCTATTAGATATGCCTAAAAATTACATCTTACTATATTTTAAATTTATTATCTCTCTAAGAGGAAGTGAGCAGCATGTCTAATCTTTATTCTTTTGGACTAATGGCTTTTTACTGTATTGATCAGAATTCTAAAGTTTTTCAAAATTCTTTTTCTTCATAACATAGTTTGCTTTATACATGGGTATATATATTACATATATAATCTCTCTCTCTCTCTCTACACACACACACAGAGAAAGAGAGAGAGAGAGACAGACAGACAGAGAGAGAGAGAGAGAGAGAGTTTTAATTATGCTCTCTAATTCTGCATTAGTTCATAGAAGTCAACCCAGTTTCCTCTGAAAATATCCATTTCAACATTTCCTAAGGTACAATGTTATTCAATTAAATTCATATGTCACAATTCGTTTAGTTACTCCCCAATAGTAGAGCATCCTTTTAGTTTCCAATTTCTGACTACCAAGCAAAGAACTGCTAGAAATATTTTTGTACATATAAATTCTTCTTCAATTTCTTTGGGATATAAACCTAGTAATGGTATAAGTAGTTAGAAAGATTAAACAGTTTTGGTAACTTCTGGGCATAATTCCATATTATTTTCCTAAATGGCTAGACCAATTCACAGCCAAATATCAGTGATCTAGTGTATGTTATTTTTCACAGCCTTTCTATCAGTTGTCATTTTCCTCATTTCTCTCTCTAAAGATAGTAATGATTTCTGTTTCTAAAATTTTAATTAATTAATTATTTAATATTTAAATACAAAATAAAAAAAGGAAAAAAAAGACACTGTTATGTACACAGCAGAACATGAGAGGACTCAAAATATAAAGCAAAACATTTCCATTTTAAGAAAACTTATATAACACTACATATTGTGTTCAGAGCTGTCCATCTTTTTTTTTCCCTTGTAGGTTTTCTTTTGTTCTCTGTTTTGTACTTTTAATTTTATCCTTTTTTTCCTATTCTTCTTACCCCTCTTTCCCAAAAGCTTATTAAGCATGGATAAATATATATATATATATTTATATATATATGTACACACACATATACATACATATACATATATAATATATATATATTTACACACACATACATTCATATGCATCTACATAAGACTATAGTATGCTTGTTCTCTCTCTGAAAATGGATAACATTTCCCTTCATAGCTCTAAGTTTTTTCATATTTTTCTAAATGTACCAAGTCATCATTTATTACACTACAGCAATATTTCAACCTTATATTGTTGAGTTATTCTAAATAGTCTAAAATCATATTTATTAATATGGGTGACATATATAGGGTAGTTTTCCTATTTTTCTCTTTTGATTAAATCAGTTTTAGTTTTAACTTTGTATAAGACCATAATTGCTATCACTGTTTTTTAAAAATCTAATAAATTCTACTTTTGATCTTTCTTTTAGGTTTATGTATATCTTGAATTTCCTATCCCTCTGACTCCTCTGCTTTACTTCTACCTGCTACTTTACTCTCCTTCAAAGATCCTTATCCTCCTCCCCAACCCTTTCCCATTTGTCCTCTTTTCTATTTGAATTTAAAAGATATAAAATATATGTGGTGTTCCCTGCAAATGACATCTTCCTAATACTCTACTTTATTAATTGATTTCTCTGCTTAAGGTATTTTAGCATTCCATATCATCCTCCATTCATCTGCCACAGTGATTTCCCTAAAGTTCAAGTCTGACAATGTTATTCTTGTATTAAGTAAACTGTACTTACTCTAGGATCAAATATTATTTGATTTTTATCTCATTTAAAAAAATGTTTATTTTTACGTTTTATAATGAACATAATTATTAATGCATCTAAAATTTCTAAATTATATATACATATACATACATATATATATGTATGTATATATATATACATATATATAATATACACACATATATACATACACACATAATATATGTGCTCAAAATTTTTTGAACTTGTAGGATATAGAATCAAAAAAGTTTGAAAACAACAGCTCTAAGCACATGGGACGTCAGGGAGGCCAAATTAATGCTAGCCATTTTCTATTCCACAAACTATATCACTAGGAAAAGCTGACAGAAGAAATACTTAAAGGGCAGAGACAGGAAAAAGGGCTGATAAAGTTAGGATGATTGCTTAAAAATTGTTAACTGTTTCTGTTCTAAAATTATATATTCTTGCTCTTTTAGATAGCAAGTTTTGGGAAGCTCTGTAATTGAAATGAACTTATAAAAACAGAAGTTTTCTAAAGAGATGCTAAGAACCAGTGGGATTTAAATAGTATTATTCTTAAAAAGTAACAATTCTCAAAATGTAAAAAGTTAAGGCAAGTTACTGGGGTTAAGGAAAGATTTCATATTTCATGTTATTTATCAAAAAAAAAAAAAAAGAACATTTGAAAATTGTGATCAATTTATATTACATTCTTCTTGTTCCAGGTCACTGAGACATATTGCAAATGTATGTCACTTCTATGAGTAAGAAGTTCTATTTATTAACCAATGAACAAAATAAATAAGATCTTTTTATTTTGTCCAAATAAAGGAAATATCTTTTTATTTGTCCCCAAACAACCTTTTTAAACTTCAATGTTGCTTCTTAGTCCTAGAAAACAGGGATAGCCATTGCACAGCTTTATAGACGATTCCTATTTCCTTTTAGTTTTTTTCTTTAGACAGAGAAGTCTCATTCTTTTTAGTCCACATTCATCAGAAATTCCTCTATTTCTCTAATTCTGTTACTCTTTTCTGTACGTTTCCTAAATTTATCCTATCTTCCTTATGGAGAAATAGCAAGAACTAATCCCAGTGTTCTAGGTTTTAGATATATTTTGGTTTTGTACAAAATACTTTTTTCTAAAATTTGCCATAACCATAAAACTTTATTGCTATTATGTTTACATTAAACCTCCTGCTTAACCTAAATATTTGGAAAATGGGAAAAATATGCAGAATATTAATACATCAGTGAAGTAGGAGTGAATGTGGGAAAATTCCATAATCTTACCTAAAAATTGGGGATCATAATACTTGTAATACCTACATCTAACTGGGACACTGATAACTACTGGTATACTTTTCAAGTGCTTTTATTCACTATGAATGAATTATAGTCAGTTAACAGTTATAGTAAGTTAAAGTTTTCAAAAATGGATTTTTGAAATAACCTTTTAAAAGATAACATTGGTTTCTTTCTTTGAAAATAGGGAAAATAACTTTAAAAAAAAGAAATTTAAAGCAGGGAAGACAACAATGAACTTTGTTAAGATTAATACTTTTTCCAAATTAATCATTATTGTCTGTTTTATTTAATTTTCTGGTGAATGAATACACACTTTTTTTTTTTAAATAAAGAGGCTTAATTAATTCCTTGATTTAAAACATATTGAACTAAGTAGACAAGTAACTGCAGAAAAAGTGGTAAGAAAAATGATTCTAAAAATGTTATGGGCTTTTTACACACTGATTTACTTACCTCCAAAGAAATGGAATGCTTTTCTACAACTTGGAAGGGGCCATTTTGCTGAATTGGATTTCTGAAAGCTTTGCTTTATTTTCAAGTATTCCTTAGTAAAGTATGTTTTTGTAGCATTGTTCAGATCTAAAATGGAAGAAAATTAAGATTTCAAAGCACAAATTTAAGCAAGGTATAGTGCTTATATGAAATTTTTAAATATCATGGTCATGTTTTTAGATCTTTTTCAAAAAGTAAAAGTCACATTATAGCCAATTTTTTCTACTCACACAAAAGATAAATTTCCCAAATATCCTATCTGATCTGTCTTTAGAAAACCTTCAAGCCCTAATTTCACTACTAAAAGAACAATAGTTAACAATAATAACAACTCTCTGAATGACTTTTCTACACTTTCTTCTGCTTCATTTCATTTATCAAGTATATGTTGAGACCTCAGCATATATGTAGTAACTATATTGATTCTTTGGGGCAATACAAAAAACAGAAAGACCTTGAACTGTTATTTAGGGATTCACAACTTAGTAGGAAAAGCTAAAAACAAACAAACAAAAACAAGTTGAGATCAATTATAAAAGAACGTGACAGAAACTGTACACCTCAAGTGTGAAGAGACAATCAGTAATTAACTTGGGATAAGGTTATTTCAGGAAGTTTTGTGGAAGGGATGAATTCATATTTTGGTCTTGAGGGTGGTGATTGATTGAAGAAATTGTCCTTTGTCTTACCCAACCCACATTACTATAATAACAAAGGCACAAAATAGAAGGTAAATATTATAGCCAGGATTCTGAGGAGAGAAACATTTATATTAATTAGCTCTTGTCAATTTTAGTGGCTGTGTTGTATTCACTTCCCCCACAAAAAAAGAGGCCAGGATAAAAAGGTAGAAAAGTAATAATGCTGAGCAGACAACTAATAAAGAACTTTGATTGCTTCACCTATGAGAAGTAATCAAACTTAATAATTGTATTCTTTTGGTTGTCCCTTATTCTTAAAGAGGACCAAAATAACATCATTGGGGTCAACATAGAGAATGCCTGACTCTCTCCTCTGTGCCTTCCCCCTCTTCCTCTTCTTCTCTCTCTATTCTTTTTCTTTCTCCCCACTTTGGCACCTCTCAAACTCTTTTAACCCAGAACTCCCTATTTCTAACTTGTGTCTAGCCATTAAAAAAAAGTACCTAAAATTTTACTCATTTTAATAAATAACTCAAATACCAATTTTCCCCTAAATTCTCCTGACATCCCAGTTGAAACTGACCTTTTCTCCTCTGAACTTACTGTATCATATTTTATATCATGATTATTTGCAGACAGTATGTATGTAGAGCTTGGCTCCCCTACTAACTATATGGTAAATTCTTTAAAGGCAAGAACTATGTAAATTGCTTTTGTATCCACCACAGTATCTTAAATGTTTTGTATAAACAAACACTTAAAACAACTTGTTACTAAATAACTATGGGGACTAAATAAAATGGGGAAAAAACAAAATGCTATGCAAACTAAGCAAAACAAGAGTGTGATACAGTGAAAAGAAGATTGTATTTGAAGTATGAAGGTCTTACTACAAAATCCTAGTAATACTCCTAGTACCTAGGTAATTTTGAACAACTCACATTAACTTTCTAGATGTCTCTTGTTCTATTGGTAAAATAATAAAGTTGGAGTAGAGGAACTTTTAGGTCTCCTCTGGTCTTTGAAAGGTTTGATTCTATGAACTTTATTTGTATCTTTAACTTGGAAATCTTCCTAAATCTAATCCTTGATTCATAAATGAGGGATTGAAGTACAAAGATGAACTTAAGAATGGGTTGTAAAGCTGATATATTTTTATAGTTGTACATTGTAGCACTGTCAGCTTAGGTTAAAAAGACTGTAAAGGCCAAAAATACAAAGGAATTGATGGGAGTTAGTGACTATTTTGTTAGGGATTTGAATAAAGGCTTACAACTTAAAATTACTGGCAAAGATTTTATTTTAAGGTTCCAGGCCATATTCTAAAATTTGTCTGCAAATGACAATACACAGTGTTAACTTCTCAATGATTAAACTTATCTTTTATTTCCTTAGTTAAAATCCTATATTGCCTGTGCAATCAAATCAATATTTATTAGGCTACTCTACTACACTGCTACACTACTGTATGTCCAGGCACTGTGTTTAGTGTTGGAATTACAAAGAAAGGGAGTATAAAATAGTTCTTCTCTCAAGGCTCAGTTTTGTTTTTTATACTTCATAGCATTTTTTCAAATTATATGAAACAGTAGTTTCCAAAATTCACTTATTTAAGATTGAGTACTATTTTTTCTACCTTCCTCCTTTCTTCCCCATTCCCCAAGACAACAAGCAATCTGTTATGGATTTTATATGTACAATCAATTTAAGCATATTTCCACATTAGTCATGAAAGTATCAGAAAAGAGAAAAGCCACAAGACAAAAAAAAATTACAAGAGTGAAAATAGTACGCTTCAATCTGCATTCAGAATCCTTAGTTCTTTGTCTGGATGTGGATAGTATTTTCTATCATGAATCTTTTGAAATTGTCTATGATCATTTTATTGCTGAGAAGAGCTAATAATAATTATTGCTCAATGTTACTGTTTTAGTACTTCTCACTTCACTTAGTAACAGTCTGTGTTAAGTCTAAGTTTCTTCTTACATTCTCCTGCTGATTACCTCTAATAAAACAATATTATTCCATTATATTCATATACCACAACTTCAATAATTCCCTAGTTGATGGATATACCTACAATTTCCTATTATTTTTCACCACAAAAAGAGTTGCTATTAATGTTTTTGTAAATCTAAATCCTTTCCTTCTTTTTATGATCTCTAGGATACAGATGGATCAAAATATACAAAGTTTGGTTGCCCTTTGGGCATAATTCCAAATTATTTTCCAGAATGATTGCAAAAGTTTACAACTCTACCAACAATGCAATAGTATCCCAGTTTTTCTACTTTCTCTCCAACATTTATAATTTTTTCCTGTTATATGATCTAATATGATAGGGTGATACTTCAGTTATTTTAATTTGTACTTCTCTACTGAAAAGTTTCGAGTACTTCTTCATATGCCTATATTATACGTAGCTTTGATTTCTTCATCTGAAAGTTGCTTGTTCATATCCCTTATTATATATCAATTGGAAAATTGCTTATATTCTTAGAAATTTTATTCAGTCTTCTATATATCTGAGAAATGAAGCTTTTATTACAGATAAAGATTGTATCTCATTTTTCTACTTTCCTTCTAATCTTGGTTGTATTGTCTGTATTTTTTTAATTTTACATAATAAAAGTTATCTATTTTGCATTTTGTAATGCTCTTTATCTCTTATTTGGTCATGAATTCTTTTCTTCTCCATAGATCTGACAAGTATATTATTTCTTGGTCTTCTAATTTGATTATGATGTCACCCTTTATGTCTAGATCATGCACACATTTTTACCTTATCTTGGTACAGTGTGAGTTGTTGGCCTGTACCTATTTTGTGTCCTGTTGTTCTCCAGTTTTCCCAGAAGATTTTCTTAAATAATGAGTTCTTATCCCAATAGCTGGAGTCTTTGGGTTTATCAATTGAGTACTAGGTTACTATGGTGTCCTATATACCAAATCTGTTCTACTGATCTATCACTCTATTTTTTTAGTCAAATATCAGAAAGTTTTTTTTCTTTTTTTGGATGAGGCAATTGGGGGGTCACACAGCTAGGAAGTGTTAAAGTCTGAGACCAAATCTGAACTCAGGTCCTCCTGATTTCAAGACTGGTGCTCAAATTGTATCACTTAGCTGCCCCCTAAATATCAGATAGTTTGGTATTGCTAGACTACTTTCCTTTGTTCATAAGTGTCATTAATTTACTTGATATTCTTGACTTTTTTTGTTTTCCTTATTGTCTCAATTTCTTTGATTTCTTTTTCTTCTCACTGCTATTTCTAATACATATAGTACTTTACTATGTTGAATAGCAGCAGCGATATGCCCACTGCACTAGGGTTAGCCCAGCCTACTATGTCTATTGTTGTCTGGCTTCCTGAGCTGACAGTTTACCTGGTCTACCAGAACTGAAGGCTCTACTCCTGTTGAGCCAAGACCTATGGGTCTTTGTTTCTGATCTATGCAAGGCTTGCCAGGACACTATCTGTGTTGAGAGGTATTTCTCTTTTCATTCAAGGGAGGCTGATCTTTTCTGAAATTATTACAAGACATTTTAAGCTGAAAAATCGTGTCATTCCAACTTTTTGTAGTTTCTGTTGTTCCAGGATCTTATCAGAGCCTTGATTTAATGTTATTTTGAAAGGAAATTGGGGAGAACTCGGGCAACTTCCCGGCTTCTCTGTGCCATCTTGACTTTGCCAGAATGCTTCTTTTATATGACTATATTTGAACTAAAAATTGTAGACTCTATTACTTGAAGGTAGCTAGTTGGTGTAAAAGAAAGCTGGGCGTAGAATTAGGAAAACCTGAGTTAAATCTGGTCTTAAAACATTTATTAGCTGTGTGACCCAGGCAAGTTACTTAACTCTGTTTGCCTCAGTTTCTTTATCTGTAAAATTAGCTAGAGAAGGAAATGGCAAATCATTCTAGTATCTTTGCCAAGAAAACTCCAAATGGGGTCACAATGACTTGGACATCACTGAAATGATTGGACAACAATATAGGACACTGAAAGACATAGGACACTGAAACATAAAACACATGATTATGTTTCATGTATTAATTCTCTGATATTGCTCCTATCACCATAAATAGCATAGGCCATGGGATTTTTTTCTTTCTAATAAACAGAACTAGAAATCCTCTATTATTTCACATCATACTCTCAAAAAAACCATGTGGTTATATTGTAACCATATGGATATAGTTTAACCTGAATATATCTCTTTCAATAAATACTTAATATAGAGTTTGTGTAAATTTTAGCGAGGTTTCTAAATTTGGACGGAGAAAAAAAAATCTTACCATTTCCCAATTCAAAAATACAATCCCACAACACAAAAAAAGGTTAAGAATGACTTCTATATAGATTACTTCAGTTTTAGAAGTATGAATTAAACTTCGTAATGATTTTAGTTCAATATTTAAATACATGATTTAAAATTAGATTAGAATTGTTTTAAAAAAGAACTGCAATCTTGTATAATTCTAATGATATGTTACTCTATTGTAGAGAAAATATCTTAGCACTTAATTCATGTGTTATGAAAAATAAATAAAGTAATATTTGTAAAAAGTACTTAGCATGGTGATAAGCATAGTAAATACTACATAGAAGTTTATTTCCTTTATTTCCTTTCCTTTCATCTTTAACTTTTTGATAGTACAAGCCTCGTTTTCCCATTTTATTTTTCAATAGTTTTTTTTTTTTGCGAACTTTCTTCATATCAACTTTCTTCCACTATAACCTTTTAAAGTCATATAAGACAAACTATGTTATGTTTATAAAGTAAATTAATATATAAATAAGAAAAACTATCCTTAAAAGACCATGATAAAATGAGAACAAAATAACTGTTAACTAATATTGAACATGTTTTAGTTGGTATAGCAATTCTGACGGCAGCTTTAAATCTCTTACATATATTTCTTTTGTAGTGAATTTATTCATTATGAATAACCTGACACTTGCATGATAGGTCTTAGTTCATCAAAACTAAGTTCTATTATACTAGCAAATTTTAATTAACATTTTTTCCCAAGTTTACGCTGACACCTACGTCAATACTTTCATTAGAGGTGAACTTTCCATGGTGATCCAGAGTACTTCCGATCACAAAAAGAGAAAATTCTGATCAAAACAAGAGATAAGGTTTCCCCTCTAGTCAGCCTCTTTCCACTGACATCAGCTGGTATTTTTCATGCAGTCAGAAGAGGAGAAGAGAATGACAGAGCTCCAAGTAATATAACAAGATTTATTCATTTTTTTCTCTTTGACCTGCTGTCTTCTATGTTGTTGATAACATAATGTTTCACTTGCCAGAAATGTA
Source organism: Sarcophilus harrisii (assembly GCF_902635505.1). NCBI lineage: Eukaryota > Metazoa > Chordata > Mammalia > Dasyuromorphia > Dasyuridae > Sarcophilus > Sarcophilus harrisii. The sequence goes on along the minus strand of NC_045426.1, from coordinate 154,718,507 downwards.
ATTTGTAAAACCTAAACAGGCCAAGAAAGAAACTTATAATTTTTCCATAAACAACACAAACAGGTGATTTCCCTGAAAAAAGTTTGATAATGTTCTTTAAAACAACCGTGGGTCTGACCTGGAGTACATAAAATATTCTTGCTATTCTATTTTAATGGGAATTGCGAATGCCCTTTTATATGCAGTACATGATTTTAAAAGATTATGGTATAATATGGAGCATTTACAGAAAAGATGTTACAGAATGTCTACTATACAAACCTGAGAATCAGGGCTCAAGTCAATCAGGACTACTAGTATAAAATAAGAAAATCTGGCAAAAAGTAACCAAGAACAAACCTTTCACAGCTGATAATGAATCTGGTAGGCATCATCTTTTAATGTACCTTTTAGCTTCCAGACTATCCTCAAAAATGGTCTTCATATCTCAGATTTTTCTAGCTGCATTCATTTCACTTAATGTATTGATTTTATTAATTCTATTTTACTATACACCCAAGGCTACTGTATCATCTAAAATGCTTCCTATTTCATTGTCTTGGCACCTGTTAAATACACAGAAATCTGGTCTTGGAAAAGTTCAGAAAACATTTTCATTTAAGGATTTAGAAAATAATGATGCAAAATCTGCAGGATATGTTTTCTGATAGAATGTTAAAAGACAGTTCCCTTTATGTAATGATGAGCTTTGTGTTTGAAATAAAAACAACTTCATTCACTAACCATCCATTTTGTCTATCATGTAGTAGGCAGAGAGAAGATACTGATTTTCGTATACTTGGAATAAAAATTAAAAACACAGAGAGAAGATACTGATTCCTATATATTGGGGAGTAAAAATAAAAACAAACAAATCCCCCCCAAACTTAATGAGATTAATTTATTTGGGGGATTTATTTTGTATCATCAGCTTTTATTGGAAAATCGTGTCATATTATTTTATCTGTGTACATAGTAAAACATAAAACAGAGAATACTGGTTGGCCTACCTCACAAAGATTTAGAGATGATTTAGTAACAAAAAGACACATGGCAAGGATACTTTCTGTAAGTGTTTACTAATGAATGTTGTATCCGCTTTAACATAAAAGTAAAAAAAAAGTGAATGAATATCTGCTGTTTTTGGAACTTTTTTATTTATTTCACAGAAGTAGGAAAAGATTGACATTTTTCAAGCAGTTTAATTTCCACAGAAATAGCATAAAACAAACTGAATTAATATACTACATCCCCTTCCTACAACACAATTCTTATATTTAGTAGATATTAGTATGATCTCAAATATAACTGATCTTAAACCTCACTCAAAAATTGTCAGTGACTACTTATCATTATAGTTAACTAGTAGTTCTTCTTTGGCATTCAAGGCCAAAGACATTCAAGATTTGACCTGCCTTTTCTTTCATTATTTCTCTTTATACAGATCATATTTCAGGCATATTTGAATATAATCCAAAGATTTCCTCATGTGTCATTTATAATTTTCCCTCTGTCTGAAATAATCTTCCTTTTCTCTAGAACAGTTCTAAAAATCTTAAATTTCTTCCTAGGCTTCAAATCCTAATTACATTGCCACTTCCATCATAACTTCCATCATTTCCCCAAGTTAAGAATGACCTCTTTTCTCCTTTGAACTAACATGGTAGGTTATATATTTAATGGTACATTGATAATATATTGTACATTAGTATACATTTGTATATTATTTGTGTAAAAAAGAGGCAGTGTGGAATAGTGATATAGAAGGTTGGATTAAGAATTAAGAATGCCTTTGTTCAGATCCCATCTCAAGCACTCACTATTGGTGTGACCCTGAATAAATCATTTTACAATTTCCTCATTTGTAAAATGAAAGGACTGAAGTTGATAGCCTTTAAGTTCCCTCTTATGATTCTTTATGCCAATGGGATCAAACTCAATTTAAACTATGTTGTATTTTTATTTATTTTGTTAAATATTTTCCAATTACATTTTAATCTGGCTCTGGCTAGATCAGGTAGTGGCTATGTGAGCAGAGATTGTAGAATGAGAGAAATGTTGTGTAGGTGGAAATACTAAGATATATATGGGGTTAGAGAAAATGAGGAATCAGAGATACTGCTGATGTTATGAACCTGGAAGAGTATAATAATAGTCCCTCCAATAAAAATATGAAAATCTGGAGGGGGGTGAGTTTTGGAGCAAAAGAAAATGTGTTCTGCTTTGGATTTGCTGAGTGTGAGGTATGTCCAGAAATTGCAATCTGAAATACCCAATAGGTAATTGGTGCTATGGGACTGAGGCTCAGGGGAAAAATTCGTTCTGGATCTATAGTTCTGAGCCATTTGCATATAGATGATATGCTCAGGAGTTGTCAGGACAGAAAGTATAGACAGAGAAGAGAAGAAGGTTGAGAGCTGAGCCTTAGGGGGAATGCCCACAGGGCACATTATATAGATGAATAGCAAAGGAGGCTAAGGAGTGCTTAGAGGGGTAAGAGAACAAGGAGAAAACAATTTCACAAAATTTCAGAGTGAAGAGAGTATGAGAGTATTGGCAACAGTGTGAAATGCAGCAGAGTACTCAAAAAGGATGCCGTCCAAGAAAATCTATCTAGCAATTAAAACCTCTTTGGAAACATTAGAAAGAACAATTTCAGATGCATTGATGAGGTCAGAGGGATGAGGAAAGCATTGGAAGAGAGGAAATGGAGACACCAAGTGTAGCAACAGAATTTTTTCAAGAAGGCTGGCAGAATGGGAGTAGAGGGAAGTAAGATGAGATATAAAACAAGAGTTTGCTGGAATGATAGGACCTAGTGAAGGGTTTTTATTTTTCAGGATAGAGAATGGAGACTTAGGCAAGTCTGAAAGCAACAGAGAAAGGGAACAGAAGCATGAGAAAGAGACAGAGAGAAAGACACACAGATAACTCAGGTGTGAAAGGCTATGATCATATTGATTCATATTGAGACATATTGAGAGCAGAATTCAGAGGGACTTTCAAAATCATTGATTATAAAATCCCTTAAATAAACAGAAAAGAAAAATGAGGTCTAGAGAGATTACATGGCTTCTACAAAGCTAAAGAATTAGCAAGGAGTAGAATTAGGGTTGACATTCTGGTCCTTTGACTCTAAATTTGTATTATCTGTTTTTATCCTTGTGTGGAAAGGTGAAGAATTTACAGATTAAGCACATATTGATCAGAGACTGTTAACTCAAGTAGCTCAGGCCTACAGGCAGGCCCCAGTCATGTGATTTTTAGATGTGGCCTGGACTGCATTCCATTTTCCAAAGAAGGAATTAAGTGGCCGAAGCTGTATATCACCTTTTTCACTGCATTCCATTCACTGACCAAATAGGGAGATAAAGGTTTATGTAACCAATCATAACCTATAGAGGGTGGGATTTTGGGGGTTCTTTGTCTGAAATGTATAAAAGCTGTAAGCATCTTCAAGTGAATGACTCTCCTCCTGTGGGTATCCTTGCTGTCCTTTTGGGCCCACAGGCCAGGACAGTCTGCTTCTCAAGATTCTAATAAATTCTTTCTGTACATCATTTGGAGTGACTCCTGAGTAGTCAGTTTGGGTAGGTGCAATTGCCCCAAACATCCTGCTTAGGATTCAATTATTCAGAATTTCATTAGATAAGAATGTCTACCAAATTTTATTGTGAGACTAAGGATAAACTCTAAACTTCTATTAAGTTAAAATTTATTTAATATTCTGCTTACTTTTTAATTTGCTGGTTCCAAATCTTTTTTACAATCAACATTATGTATATATTTTGAGATTAAGAAAGGCAGATCCTCAAGTGCCTATTCTATACCAAAGAAGGTGTTAGCACTTTATATATATTATCTCCTTTGAGTCTCATAACCATCTATTTTTCCCTTTTTACAGATGAGGAAACCAAGGTAAATAAAGGTTAATTAACTTGCTCGGGATCACAGGAAATGATGAGCAGGTTGATTTTAGGGGGGAAAAAAGCATGGAAAGATTTGCAGAAAATAATAAAAGTGAAATGAGCAAAACCAAGAGAATATTTTATACAGTAACAGTAATAGTTTGAAGAATAACTGAATGGCTAAGTATTATAAATTTGAGTGTTATAAATATTCAAATCAACCACAAATTATCTGCGAAAAAAATGCTATCTACCTCCAGAGAAAGAATTGATAAATAGAAGTATACAAAATATATTTGGATTTTTGTAAGGTAATTGGGATTAAGTGACTTTTTCAGGGTCACATAGTGTTAAGTGTCTTGAGGCCAAATTTGAACTCAGGTCCTCCTGACTCCAGGGTTGGTGCTCTATCCACTGCTCCATCTAGCTGCCCATCATATCTTTTTTAAAATAAAACGTGGGGTGGAGAAGGAAGGATGAGTTCAGATCTAAAAGGTAACAAAATAAAAAAATAAAATAAACACCTTCCTTAGTTTAACATAGATACTGTCTGTTGATTCTGAACTTAGGTCTTTCTGATTTCCAGGTCCACCTCTCTATTCACTGTGCCACTGATCCACTGCCTGGCATGATACAGATGAATTTTGTGGGCTTTAAGTGAGGAAGACCTGAGTCCAAATACCACTTAGCTGTATGACCTTAATCAAGTCACTTGATCTTTACTTAGTTATAGGTGATAGATGCCTTGTTCTATCTTGTTAGATGGAGGTCTCAAACTGAAGAAAATGTAGTTCCTTCATGTATTCAAGACATTTTAAACCAGGAAACTGATTCATAGAATCCATTCATTTGAGTTGCTATGATTTAATAGAACTGTTTGCAAGACATAACTTAGATATGTCTTTGAGATGATAAATATAATGGAAGTTCAACTCAATTTTGGCATACCAACTTGGACCTGTACTGTCATGCCTGGTAAGAGCCTGGTACATCTAGCTGGCTTATGCTTCTCTCATTATTTTCCTGTCATGTCTCCCGGACACTATTGCTATACCACCTTCTAAACAGGATTCAACTGAGTTCACACCTAGGGACAGCTGACCAATTTAGTTTTGATATTCCTGCAGTGGGCCTATGTTGATCTTATTGGTAAGAAGCCATTATATCTTCTTTCTGAGTCCAAATTTCTAACTATGCTTATCCCAGTTATCATCTGTTTGCTACACCTCTTTGTTGCTGATTCACGATTTTAGAGACCATGTCCCTTCCCATTTCTACCCCTTCCTCTGGGAAATCAATGCTTATCATTGTTTCTAGAAAGGAAAGGAGCTGTGTTTGTCATTGACTTGAATGTCTGTCATTACATTTAAGTAAAAGGAATTAAATTTTGGTTTTTAAAAAGAATCACATTCCCTAGAAAAATGAGCAAGTATCCTGCATAATAAATAAAACAACTCAGACTAAGTGATATTTTAAGTAACTAAACAACTCATTTTATAATAATGAAAGCATATAAGCAAGTCCTTTTGTAGCATGTAAATCTGAATCTGTAAATAAAGAATTTATAGATTAAAATTTTATATGGTAATTATATAAAAATCTACCCAGTATGTACGGCTTTCAAGAACTTTTCTTCTCTTATAATATATATAACATTTATATATATATATATATATATATATATATATATATATATATCTCCATGTATGCCAGAATACTCTAATAGGGGTTAAACAAAAGAGGAAAGTTACCTGTCTGGAAAAAGACTCTAGAAATGATTGTCCGACACAATGGACAGGGTGTGCTCGTTGGGTTGTCTTTGGCCAGGGTCCGGAGGCAAGGTTCACAGAAGATGTGGTGGCAAGGGTAGCACATATATGGGTTGAAATAAACATCCAGACACACGGCACAGATATAGCTTTCCTTTTCTTCTGTACATTCATTGTCATCATCTGTACTCACATCATCATTCAAAGTCTATGAAACAAAAATACAAAAAGGCCAAGCTCTTCATATAAGCGTAAAAGATGTGAAGGTTTTCTCTAATATCAATGAATAGCCCTTGTAATTAATAAGATCTGCAATGTTACCAGAAAATATCAGGAATGGTACAAATATTTTCACAGAAAAGAGGGAAAAATAATATAGTACATGGAACTTAGATACTTAACAAAATTATCTGGATAGCATGAAAACATGGATAAACAAATCTGGAGCTAAAAATATGCATGCTCATATGAATACTTATGTTTCTAATCAAACAACTAACATTTTTTCAGCAATTCTTAGAAATCACAAGTATAACAACAAAATTCTTTTAATTTAGCTGAAGTCTATTCAGATTTACCTACTGTCAGAAGGATATGATGACACAGCACTTTCTTTTGCATCTCTCTGACACTTAACTGTCAAAATTTTATTTATTTGTATCTGTCTGTTACCTACCTTCTATAATCTAATCTCTAAAAAGGTTAGGATATTGTCCATTATTTAAACTTCACGTCTCTCCATACCTACTATTAGTTGCTTAATAAATACTTTTAAAATATGAATTAAATTAGCAGTCTGGCCTCCTAAATAAAAAGGCCCCCTATCCTACAAAGACACCTCTATTTTACAATTGCATATCCAGAAGGGGGGGCAAGAAAATACAAGATAGTAGGCAAAGACTGAATGGTATTTTGGTCTGGAAGCTATGTTGCTCGTATCTCATCAGATATGAAAATCTATGATCTTTTTGAGCCTTTTCCCTACCCCAGGTTCAGCAGCTTATCATGTTGAGAATGTTTTAAGAATGGCAGGCATTTTTTGGCTTAACCAGGCTAAACACAAAATTCAAGAAAAGCTACTAGAAGTTTGTTCTTTCTTTCCAGGCCCATATATTGAAGATAAATGGGAATGAGTGGAGAATAATCCAAAATGTTAATATGTTTTGTTCGTGATAATTGTATGAAGAGTTAATCTGAAATGCAAGGGGGGGGGGGGAAGATACAATTATAAAAGTAACATTCATGTCAGAGATATGCCTCATAGTTATTCAAATTTTAGTTATTTAGTAACTAATTATTCGGTTTGTGAATTATCCACATGCTTTCCCCTTCCTCTTTGTCTTTCTCTGGTTATCAATTTATTAGTGCCCTCCCTTCCCCTTTACAAACAGTACCCTTCATCAGGATATCAGTGTGAAAGAGAAAAAAGAAAACCATAAATATGCTGTTCATTAGATCTGTTCATTAAATCCTACTAAGCAGTAGGATTTCTTTCCTTCTTTCTTTCATGTTTTTTTTCTTTTGGCATATGCCAATTATTATCTAAGATAACCAAATGATCCAGTAGCTCTGACAATGAATAACAGTTCATTGCACTTTTCAAAGAACACTAATGAAGATGTTAAGCCCTTGGTGGAAGTTCATTTGTTGAAATCAGAGGTTTAGAAGAAGGTCATTTTTCACATAGCTTAGCACCTAGGTAAAAATGCCCATTTAAAATATCTCAAAAGGCCAACTCTCTATTCAAAACAAATCTGATAAATATGGATCTTTGAAATGTTCACAAGGCATCAGGATCTGTATAAGACTGTTCAACATAAAGCTGTAATAAATGAGATCTCTCAAACTTTTGGGGCCATAAAAAAGCATTTTAGTCAAAAATTTATGAGTGTAGCAGAATGGAAGTTAGATTAGTCAGCAGTCTAAAGCAGAAACTATGGACAAAGTACACTGTAAGACACATAGAAAGATAGAAATCTAAATCTTGCAAGTCCAGGAGGATAAATTCCAAAGGAAAAAAGCAACCCTGTACACCTCTGATAACTTAGCATGCCCACACTGGTAATATTTAATAAAAATAGTAATCAATAATGAAGATGAATAATTTAATTAGCCTAAGCTATGACTGTTTAATAAAAATTATTCATCACAAAATAATAAAAATGATTGGATAATATGTTGGGCATTAAGATCCTTGCATTTTAATTTGACTTTCAAGAATAAACAAGTTTGCAAACCCAAGGAAATCTTTACTATTATTATTATTAAAGCTTTTTATTTTCAAAACATATGCATGAATAATTTTTCAACACTGACCTTTGCAAAACCTTGTGTTCCATATTTTCCTTCTCCCTCCTTGAGAAGGCAAGAGATTTGTTATCAACTATATATGAGAAGTTATGCAATCAATTAAATATGAAAATTCATATTTCTAGATTAGCCACAATGCAAAAGAAAACACAAGACACAAAAAGGAAACATGAAATTTAAAAAGTATGTTTTATCTGTATTCAGAGTTTATCAATTTTCTTTCTGGAGGATAACATTTTTCATCTAGAATTTTTTGTATTTGTCTCAGATTATTATCCTGTTTAGAGTAGCTAAGATTTTCACAGTAGATTCCCCCTTACATTATTATTATTATGGTGTACAATACTCTCCTGGTTCTTCTCACTTCACTTTTCATGAGTCCATATATATCTTCCCAGTTCTTTCTGAAACTATCCTGCTTGTCATTTCTTATAGCACAATAGTATTCCATCAGAATCCAACATCTTTAGCCATTCTCCAACTGATGGACCTTCCCTCAGTTTTCAATTGTTTGATACAACAAAAAGAACTGCTATATTTTTGTGCAAATACAACATTTTCTATCTCTTTCATTTCTTTGGATTATAGACCTAAATAGTGATATTTATTGTTAAGTCAAAGGGTATTATGAACACTTTGAACATACTTCCAAATTGTTCTCCAGAATTGTCAGACTAGTACATCACTCCACTAGTATAAGGTACTTATTTCCCCCTCATCATTTAGCATTTGTAATTTTCCTTTTCTGTCACGTTAGATAATCTGATAAATGTGAGGTGATATTTCAGTTATTTTAATTTGCATTTCTCTAATCAGTAGTGATCTAAAGCATTTTATATGATTATACATAGCTTTAATTTCTTTATTTAAAAGCTACTTATTCATTTCCTTTGTCCATTTTTCAAGTGAGAAATAGCTCTTATTTTCACAAATTTAGTACTTCTCTAAATATTTGAGAAACTACACCTTTAACAGAGAAATTTGCTGCAAAATTCTCACCAAGTTTCTGGCTTTCTTTCTAACTGTAACCATATTCACCTTGTGCAAATGCTTTTGAATTTCATGCAATCAAAATTATTCATTTTATTTTCCATGATCCTCTCTCTTATTTGGTCATAAACTCTTCCCTTATTTTTCCATGCTTACCTAGTTTACTTATATCACCTCTTACGTTTAAATCACTTAACTATTTTGACCTTATCTTGGCATATGTGTGAGATGTTGGTCTATGTCTAGTTTCTGCCCTTTATTACATGTAATTTTTATTGCATCATGATCTGAAAAGGTTGCATTTAGTATTTATGCCTTTCTGCATTTTGTTGTGAGGTTTTGTGCAGGTTTCATGAATAGCTAAAGAAAAAGGTATTCCTTTCTATTACCATTCAATTTCCTCCAAAGGTCTATATAGCAAAATTTTCTTAAAAATCTATTCATCTAAACTTTTTTCTTGTTTTATTTAATGATTAGATTTATCTAGTTCTAAGAAGGAAAAGTTGAGGTTTCCCATTGATATTGTTTTGCAATTTCCTTATGTAACTCATTTAATCTTTCCTTTATGAAAAATCTGGATGCTATGTCATTTGGTATATATATATGTTTAGTACTGATGTTACTTCTGTGTACTTGTCTATGATACCTTTTAGCAAGACTTGGTTTCCCTGCATATCCCTTTTACCTAGGTCTATTTTTGCTTTTTACTTTGTTTGAGATCATGGTTGCTACATCTGCCTTTTTTTAACCTCATCTGAAGCATAATATATTCTGTTCCAGCCCCTGATTTTAACTGTGTGTATCTCTGTTTAAAGTGTGTTTCTTTTAAAAAGACATATTCTTGAATTTTGCTTTGTAATCAATTTTTTTATCTACTTTTATTTTATGGGCGGGTTCATCCCATTCACAGTCTATATATATATATATATATATATATATATATATATATATATATATATTTTCCCTTTTCGAATGAATTTAGATGTTTTAAACATTGCTTCCTACCCATTCCATTTCCCCTTATATATGAGAATTCTTCCTTGTGCTCCTCTTTTATATGAGTTAATTTTCCCCATTCAATCTTTCCCTTCCCCTTTTCCTGAGGGCATCTCTCATTTTTGCCTATCCATGTTATTTTTAACAGCATTTTAACAGAACAGATTCACCTCATGACCTCTTTCTATATACAATCCTTCTACTTTCCCTAATAATAAAAAGGATCTTAGAATTTACATGTAT